>NW_017202012.1:0-6509 GCF_001704415.2 Capra hircus
CGATGGGAGAGGAAACCAGAGAGGCGGAGCAACTCGAATGGGGACTGGCCTTTCCTGAGGCCCCCAGAGCGGGTCCCGGTGATCCCCGTCGTAAGTCGAGAGCACCTGCCTAACTCGAGAAAATCCAGAGGTTCTCCCTCCAGGCGAGATGAGGCCCATTTCTGCTGCGGCGTCTCCAGGCTAATCACATCTAACCACTGTAACTTACAAAGAGTCCTTCACATCCTTGCTGCAACTCAAGAAGTTCCCCGACATACCCGTCTCCTCTCGAGAGGAAGCACGAGAGTCCCGCCACATTAAGAGGAGCCCGTTTCCGCCTGATAGCTCGAGAGCAGGGATCCCTTCCTGCGTGGTCGGGAAAGAGTTCCCGGCATTCCCGTCGCATCTCAAGAGGAGGTGCTCTCCACAGGAAAGGCGAGAGTACTCCAGGGTCGTGCCACCATTCCCAGAGTCCCCCAGATGTCTCAGTCCATTCCAGGGAAAACTATTTTCCCTGCACTGAATCGACTTTCAAGCCTAGGATCGACTGACACCACGGTGACACGAGGGACAGACCTGTGGGCAAGCCTCGTGGGAAAGCCTCGAGGAGGAACGCCACAGATCCCTTGATCCTCGCAAAGGGAAGCTCAACACTGCTGCTACAGCTCGGAGGAAAGCGCACGTGCATGCCCCGACTCGAGACGAGGACTGACTCCCCTGGGAAGACTCCAGAAGTACCCAAGATCCATGTCAGCACTGGAGAGGAATCCTCAGTTTCCGACACCGACTCCACACAAGGTCTTAGGCCCAGGCTTCGACGGGAGAGGAATCCCGAGAGGCCCCCGAGCAACTCGCATGGGGACTGGCCTTTCCTGAGGCCACCAGAGCGGGTCCCTGAGGTCCCCGTCTTAAGTCGAGAGCACCTGCCGCAACTCGAGAAAATCCAGGAGGTTCTGCCTCCAAGCAGATGAGGCCCATTTCTGCTGAGGCGTCTCGAGGCTAATCACACCTAACCTCTGGAACTTCCATAGGGTCCTTCACACCCTTGCTGCAACTCAAGCAGTTCCCCGACATACCCGTCCCCACTCGAGAGGAAGCACGAGAGTCCGCCACATCCAGAGGAGCCCCGTGTCCGCCTCATAGCTCGAGAGGAGGGATCCTTTCCCTGCGTGGTCGGGAAAGAATTCCCGGCGTACCCATAGCATCTCTAGAGGAGGAGCTCTCCACAGGAAATGCGAGAGGAACTCCAGGGGCATGCCACCATTCCCAGAGTCCCCCACATGTCTCAGTACATTCCAGGGAACTTGTTTTACCTGCACTTCCTCGACTTTCAAGCGAGGATCGCCTCACACCACGGTGGCACGTGGGACAGCCCTGTGGGAAATCCTCGTGGGAAAGCCTTGTGGGAAAGCCTCGAGGGAAAGCCACAGATGCCTTGATCCACGCGAATAGAAGCCTGACATTGCTGCTACAGCTCGGGAGAAAAGCGCTCGTGCATGCCCCACTCGAGACGAGGACTGACTCCACTGGGGAGACTCCAGAAGTACCCCAAGATCCATGTCAGCACTGGAGAGGAATCTTCAGGTTCCGGCACCGACTCCACACAAGTCTTAGGCCCCGGCATCGATGAGAGTGGAATCCCGAGTGATCCCCGGAGCAACTCGCAAGGGGACTGGCCTTTCCTGAGGCCACCAGAGCGCGTACTTGACGTCCCGGTCGTAGGTCGAGAGCACCTGCCGCAACTCGGAGAAAAATCCAGGAGGTTCTCCCCTCCAGGTGAGATGAGGCCCATTTCCGCTGGAGCGTCTCGAGGCTAATCACACCTAACCTCTGGAACTTACAATGTGTCCTTCACACCCTTGCTGCAACTCAAGAAATTTCTCCACATACCCGTCTCCACTCGAGAGGAAGCACGAGCGTCCCGCCCACATCGGAGAGGAGCCCCCGTTTCCACCTCCTAGCTCGAGAGGAGGATCCAATCCCTGCGTGGACGGGAAAGAATTCCCGGCGTTCCTGTCGCATCTCAAGAGAAAGCGCTCTCCACAGGAAAGATGAGAGGAACTCCAGGGTGGTGCCACCATTCCCAGAGTCCCCCAGATGTCTCATTTCATTGCAGGGAAAACTTATTTCCCTGCAATGTCTCGACTTTCAAGCCGAGGATCGACTCACACCACGGTGCCACGTGGGAGAGCCCTGTGGGAAAGCCTCTTGGGAAAGCCTCGGGGAAAGCCTCGAGGGAAAGCCACAGATCCCTTAATCCACTCAAAGGGAAACGTGACACTGCTGCTACTCCTCGGGAGGAAAGAGTACGTGCATGCCCCCACTAGATACGAGGACTGACTCTGCTGGGGAGACTCCAGAAGTACCCCAAGATCCATGTAAGCACTGGAGAGGAATCCTCAGGTTCCGGCACCGACTCCAAACAAGATCTTAGGCCCCGGCATCGACGGGAGAGGAATCCCGAGAGGTCCCGAGCAACTCGATTGGGGACTGGCCTTTCCTGAGGCCACCAGAGCGGGTTCCTGAGGCCCCGCCGTAAGCCGAGAGCACCTGCCACAACTCGAGAAAATCCAGGCGTTTCTCCCCTCCAGGCGAGATGAGGCCCATTTCCGCTGAGGCGTCTCGAGGCTAATCACACCTAACCTCTGGAACTTCCAAAGGGTCCTTCACACCCTTCCTGCAACTCAAGAAGTTCCCCGACATACCCGTCTCCACTCGAGAGGAATCACGAGAGTCCCGCCCACATCCAGAGGAACCCCATTTCTGCCTCTTAGCTCCAGAGGTGGGATCCCTTCCGCGCGTTTTCTGGAAAGAATTCCCCGCGTTCCCGTCGCAATTCAAGAGGAGGCCCTCTCCACAGGAAAGGCGAGAGGAACTCCAGGGTCGTGCCACCATTCGCAGACTCCCCCAGATGTCTCAGTGCATTCCAGGGAAACCTGTTTCCCTGCACTGCCTCGACTTTCTAGCCGAGGATCGACTCACACCACGGTGGCACGTGGGACAGTCCTGTGGGAAAGCCTCGTGGGAAAGCCTCGTGGGAAAGCCTCGAGGGAAACCCTCGAGGGAAAGCCACAGATCCCTTGATCCACGCGAAGGGAAGCGTGACAGTGCTGCTACAGCTCGGGAGCAAAGCGCACGTGCATGCCCCTCTCGAGACGAGGACTGACTCCCTTGGGCAGACTCCAGAAATACCCCAAGATCCATGTCAGCAATGAAGAGGAATCCTCAGGTTCCGGCACCGACTCCACACAAGGTCTTAGGCCCCTGCATCGACGGGAGAGAAATCCCGAAAGGCTCCCGAGCAACTCGCATGGGGACTGCCCTTTCCTGAGGCCTCCAGAGGGGGTCCCTGTGGTCCCCGTCGTAAGTCGAGAGCACCTGCCGCAAGTCAAGAAAATCCAGGAGGTTGTCCCCTCCAGGCGAGATGAGGCCCATTTCCGCTGAGGTGACTCGAGGCTAATCACACCTAACCTCTGGAACTTCCAAAGGGTCCTTCACAGCCTTGCTGCAACTCAAGAAGTTCCCCACGTACCCGTCTCCACTCAAGAGGAAGCACGAGAGTCCCGCCCACATCCAGAGGAGCCCCGTTTCCGCCTCCTAGCTCGAGAGGAGGGATCCTTTCACTGCGTGCTTGGGAAAGAATACCCGGCGTTCCCGTCGCATCTCAAGAAGAGGCGCTCTACACAGGAAAGGCGAGAGGAACTCCAGGGTCGTGCCCACCATTCCCAGAGTCCCCCAGATGTCGCCGTCCATTCCAGGGAATCCTGTTTTCCCTGCACTGCCTGGAATTTCAAGCCAAGGATCGACTCACACCACGGTGGCACGTGGGACAGCCCTGTGTGAAAGCCTCGTGGGAAAGCCTCGAGGGAAAGCACCTGATCCCTTGATCCACGCGAAGGGAAGGGTGACACTGCTGCTACAGCTCGGGAGGAAAGCGCACGTGCATGCCCCCACTCGAGTAGAGGACTGACTGCCCTGGGGAGACTCCAGAAGTACCCCAAGATCCATGTCTGCACTGGGGAGGAATCCTCAGGTTCCGGCACTGACTCAACACAAGGTCTTAGGCCCTGGTATCGACGGGAGAGGAATCCCGAGAGGCCCCCGAGCAACTGGCATGGGGACTGGCCTTTCCTGAGGCCACAAGAGCGGGTCCCTGAGGTCCCCGTCGTAAGTTGAGAGCACCTGCCGAAACTCGAGAAAATCCAGGAGGTTCCCCATCCAGGGGAGATGAGGCCCATTTCCGATGAGGCGTCTCAAGGCTAATCACACCTAACCTCTGGAACTTCCCAAAGGGTCCTTCACACCCTTGCTGCAACTCAAGAAGATCCCCGACGTACCCGTCTGCACTCGAGAGGAAGCACCAAGACTTCTGCCCACATCCAGAGGAGCCCCGTTTTCACCTCCTAGCTCGAGAGGAGGGTTCCTTTCCCTGCGTGGTCGGGAAAGAATTCCCGGCGTTCCCGTCGCATCTCAAGAGGAGGCGCTCTCCACAGGAAAGGCGAGAGGAACTCCAGGGTCGTGCCACCATTCCCAGAGTCTCCCTGATGTCTCAGTCCATTCCACAGGAACCTGTTTTCCCTGCACTGCCTCGGCTTTCACGCAGAGGATCGACTCACACCACCGAGACACGTGGGACAGCCCTGTGGGAGAGCCTCGTGGAATGCCTCGAGGAAAGCCACAGATGCCCTTGATCCACGTGAAGGGAAGCGTGACACTGCTGCTACAGCTCGAGAGGAAAGCGACGTGCATGCCCCCCTCGAGTTGAGGACTGACTCACCTGGGGAGACTCCAGAAGTACCCCCAAGATCCATGTCAGCACTTCAGAGGAATCCTCAGGTTCGGGCACCGGACTCCACACAAGGTCTTATGCCGGGGTCCAGCCCTGGTGGATCCAAGGAATTCGAAGGGT
The DNA here is from genome assembly GCF_001704415.2 of Capra hircus. Classification (NCBI taxonomy): domain Eukaryota; kingdom Metazoa; phylum Chordata; class Mammalia; order Artiodactyla; family Bovidae; genus Capra; species Capra hircus. The sequence continues at coordinate 4,889 of NW_017202012.1, forward strand.
GGACGGCGTTGGCGTGGAAAGACTTGTTTATTTATTAATGTAAGATTAGATTAGGAAACTATTGTGTAGTAAGAGGATTAAGTGGAGGAAGAGGGCTGAATAGCTTGGTTTACGCGGAAGGCCAATAAAATTCCAGACAAGGAATTTGCACCACCTACGTTGGGCCACCGGCGCCCGCTTGAATATCTAAGGGTGCCTCGCCTTAAGCTCCCTTTCGTGCGGGTCTTAACAGCCAGGGCAAGTAAGTAGACCTGGCGAGCCTCCGCACTCCAGGTGGAGATTCAGCCTGAAGTTAAAGTAAAGAGCAGAGAGAAGGAAAGGTAGAGAAGAAGAAAGAGAGAGAAAGACACGGGGGGAGCCAGAGTCCCAAGAAACCAGGCTGAGAGACTAGTTCGAGAAGCTTGGTCCGAGAAACTGGCCCCGGCCCCCTGGCCTCCTCCTTTATTGTTCAGAAGGCCTTTTATACTTTTGATAAAACATGGAGATCAATGGATAACACAAAATTATGTAGCATTCACAACCCAGATTCTTTCTGTATATCATTTTGTATACAAAAGGTCTCAGGTGATTTACATTATCTTCTGGCCAAGAGGCTTGTTAACACTTTTTGGCTCTCTTCCTTAATGAATGTTAATTTTGTTTCCCCTGAAGTGTTTTTCTTTAATCTGCATCTCCTTAAAGCATTAAAGTTACATCTCTATAGAACAAAGGTGCAGTGGGTTATAACAAAGAAGGTACTTAACTCAAAGATCTAATGTTGCTAATACCAGGGTCTACTAATTGTTTTTCTATATACCAACTATATCTAAAAATAAAGGTTATGAAAATTTGGCAGCAAGCATTGACCCAAAAAATGAAACTTTTAATCAGTCCTATTCTAAAGATTTTGACTCCTCGAAAGCTCCTGCATTCCTAGGCTTTTTCAGCTTCCTGTGCCTCCTGCGGTCAGGAGGCCTCAAACAATCACAAGCGCAGCTGTATGAGTCCTACAGGCAGGCTAGAAAGCCATCAGAGGGTTTTTGGATTGAAACACTCTTTCAAATGCAGAAGACTAACGGCTGAATTGACTTTTTCCAGAAAAGGTCAGAAGAGTGAAAAAGCAGAGCACAAAAACCGGCAGATTTTTGTTGGGTTCATGTTTAAAAATTTCCAGAGGGGTCCCTGAAGTCTGAGCACGCCTTGCGTATGTCAGCTTCCTTCCTCATAACCTTGTCTCGGGCGGGCTTCCTCACACTGGCTCCCGGCAGTCTTAGGCCCCGGCATCGACGGGAGAGGAATCCCGAGAGGCCCCGAGCAACTCGCATGGGGACTGGCCTTTCCTGAGGCCCCAGAGCGGGTCCCTGAGGTCCCCGTCGTAAGTTGAGAGCACCTGCCGCAACTCGAGAAAATCCAGGAGGTTCTCCCCTCCAGGCGAGATGAGGCCCATTTCCGATGAGGCGTCTCGAGGCTAATCACACCTAACTCTCTGGAACTTCCAAAGGGTCCTTCACACCCTTGCTGCAACTCAAGAAGTTCCCTGACATACCCGTCTCCATTCGAGAGAAGCACGAGAGTCGCCCTCATCCAGAGGAGCCCGATTCTGCCTCCTAGCTCGAGAGGAGGGATCCTTCCCCTGCGGGGT
>NW_017202013.1:0-6508 GCF_001704415.2 Capra hircus
CCCCCAGGGGAGTCAGTCTCGTTCTCGGTGGCATGCACCAGTGCCGACATTAGCTCCCCGAGCTGTAGCCAGCCAGTGCTCACGCTTCCTTTCGCCGTTGCGATCAAGGGCGATCTGCTGGCTTTTCCCTCGCGGGCTTTTCCCACGAGCGCTTTCCCACAGGGCTGATCCCACGTGTGCACCGTGATGTTGCGAGTCGGGGGGATCTGGCCTTGAAAGTTCGAGGCCATGTTGCAGGGAAAACAGGTTTTCCCTGGAATGGACTGAGACATTCTGGGGGCTCTGGAATGGTAGCATGACCTGGAGTTACTCTCGCCTTATCCTGTGAGAGCGCCTCCCTCTTTGAGATGCGACCCCTGGGAAACGCCCGGGAATTCCATGTCCCGACACTCAGCGAAAATCCCACCTCTGGAGCTAGGCTTAGGGAGGCGAGAGCGGGGTCCTCTGGATGTGGGCAGGGACTCTCGTGCTTCCTCTCGATGGAGACGGTATTTTGGGGAACTTCTTGAGTTGCAGCAACGGGTGTGAAGGACTCCTTTGGAAGTTCCAGAGCTTAGGTGGTGATTAGCCTCGAGACATGCCTCAGCGGAAATGTGCCTCATCTCACCTGGAGGGGGAGAACCTCCTGAATTTTCTCAAGTTTGGCAGCAGGTGCTCGTGCGACTTTACGAAGGAGACCTTGATGGACCCGCGCTGGTGGCCTTCCATGAGAGGCCAGTCCCCATGGGAGTGCTTCGGGGGCTTCTCGGCGATTCCTCTTTCCTCGATGCCCGGGGGGCCTAAGATCGTTGTTGCTGGAGTCCCGGTGCTGCGACCTGAGGATTCCTCTCAGTGCTGACATGGAGCTCTTTGGAGTACTTCTGGAGTCTCGCCCAGGGCGAGTCAGTCCTTCGTTCGAGTGGGGGCATGCCACGTGGGCTACCGAGCTGCAGCGGCAGTGTCACGCTTCCCTTCTTGTTGGATCAAGGGTTCAGGGGTTCTACCTCGACGCTTTCCCATGAGGCTTTCCCACGAGGCTTTCCACAGGGCTGTCTCACGTCGCCACCGTTGTATGAGTCGGATCCTCGGCTGAAAGTCGAGCAGTGCAGGTGGAAAACTGGTTCCCTGGCTTGGACTTGAGAAATCTGGGGCGACCTCTCTGGGAATGGTAGCATGCACCCTGGAGTTACTCTCGCCTTCCTGTGAGAGAGCGCCTCCTCTTGAGATGCGACGGGAACGCCGGAATTCTGTCCCGACCACGCAGCGAAAGGATCCCACCTCTGGAGCTAGGAGGCGGAAACGGGGGGCTCTCTCTGGATGTGGGCGGACTCTCGTGCTTCCTCTCGATTGGAGACGGGTATGTTGGGGAACTTCTTGAGTTGCAGCAAGGGTGTGAAGACCCTTTGGAAGTTCCAGAGCTTAGGTGTGATTAGCCTCGAGACGCCTCAGCGGAAATGGCCTTTCACCTGGAGGGGAGAACCTCCTGAATTTCTCAAGTTGCACAGGTGCTCTCGACTTACGAAGGAGACCTGATGGACCGCGCTGGTGGCCTCATGAAAGGCCAGTCCCATGGGAGTTGCTCGGGGGCTCTCGCGGATTCCTCTTCCCTCGATGCCGGGGCCTAAGATCTTGTGTGGAGTTCGGTGCTGGAACCTGAGGATTCCTCTCCAGTGCTGACATGGATCTTGGAGTACTTCTGGAGTCTCCCAGGGGAGTCAGCCTCGTCTCGAGTGGGGGCATGCACGTGGGCTCCCGAGCTGCAGCAGGAGTGTCACGCTTCCCTTCTTGTGGATCAAGGGTTCAGGGGTTTACCTCGAGGCTTTCCATGAAGGCTTTCCCACGAGGCTTTCCCACAGGGCTGTCTCACGTGCCACCGTTGTATGAGTCGATCCTCGGCTTGAAAGTCGAGGCAGTGCAGGGAAAACTGGTTTCCCTGGCTTGGACTGAGCATCTGGGGACTCTGGGAATGTTGCACGACCCTGGAGTTCCTCTCGCCTTTCCTGTGGAGAGCGCCTCCTCTTGAGATGCGACGGGAACGCCAGGAATACTTACCCGACCACGTATGGAAAGGATCCCTCCTCTGGAACTATGAGGCGGAAACGGGGCTCCTCTGGATGTGGGCGGGACTCTCGTGCTTCCTCTCGAGGGGAAACGGGTATGTCGAGGAACTTCTTGAGTTGCAGCAAGGGTGTGAAAGACGCTTTGGAAGTTCCAGAGGTTAGGTGTGATTAGTCCTCGAGACGCCTCAGCACAAATGGCCTCATGTCGCCTGAAGGGGAGAACCTCCTGAATTTTCTCGAGTTGCGGCAGGTGCTGGACTTAAGACGGGTCCTCAGGGACCCGCTCTGGTGGCCTCAGGAAAGGCCAGTCACCATGCGAGTTTGCTCGGGGCCTCTCGGGATTCCTCTCCCCTCGATGCCGGGGCCTAAGACCTTGAGTGGAGTCGGTGCCGAACCTGTGGATTCCTCTCCAGTGCTGACATGGATCTTGGGGTACTTCTGGAGTATCCCAGGAGAGTCAGTCCTCGTCTCGAGTGGGGGCATGCACGTGGGCTCCGAGCTGCAGCAGGAGTGTCACGCTTCCCTTCTTGTGGATCAAGGGTTCAGGGGGTTTACCTCGAGGCTTTCCCATGAGGCTTTCCCACGAGGCTTTCCCACAGGGCTGTCTCACGTGCCACCGTTGTATGAGTCGATCCTCGGCTTGAAAGTCGAGGCAGTGCAGGGAAAACTGGTTTCCCTGGCTTGGACTGAGCATCTGGGACTCTGGAATGTTGCCACGACCCTGGAGTTCCTCTCGCCTTCCTGTGGAGAGCGCCTCCTCTTGAGATGCGTCGGGAACGCCAGGAATACTTACCCGACCACGTATGGAAAGGATCCCTCCTCTGGAACTATGAGGCGGAAACGGGGCTCCTCTGGATGTGGGCGGGACTCTCGTGCTTCCTCTCGAGGGGAAACGGGTATGTCGAGGAACTTCTTGAGTTGCAGCAAGGGTGTGAAAGACGCTTTGGAAGTTCCAGAGGTTAGGTGTGATTAGTCCAGACGCCTCAGCACAAATGGGCCTCATGTCGCCTGAAGGGGAGAACCTCCTGAATTTTCTCGAGTTGCGGCAGGTGCTGTGGACTTAAGACGGGGTCCTCAGGGACCCGCTCTGGTGGCCTCAGGAAAGGCCAGTCACCATGCGAGTTGCTCGGGGGCCTCTCGGGATTCCTCTCCCCTCGATGCCGGGGCCTAAGACCTTGAGTGGAGTCGTGCCGAAACCTGTGGATTCCTCTCCAGTGCTGACATGGATCTTGGGGTACTTCTGGAGTCTCCCCAGGAGAGTCAGTCCTCGTCTCGAGTGGGGCATGCACGTGCTCTTTCCTCCCGAGCTGTAGCAGCAGTGTCACGCTTCCCTTTGCGTGGATCAAGGCATCAGGGGCTTTCCCTCGAGGCTTTCCCACGAGGCATTCCCAGGAGGCTTTCCCACAGGCCTGTCCCACGTGCCACCGTGGTGTGAGTCGATCCTCGGCTTGAAAGTCGAGGCAGTCCAGGGAAAACAGGTTTCCCTGGAATGGACTGAGAAATCTGGGGGACTCTGCGAATGTGGCACGACCCTGGAGTTCCTCTCGCCTTTCCTGTGGAGAGCGCCTCCTCTTGACTTGCGACGGGAATGCCGGAATTCTTTCCCGACCACGGTGGGAAAGGATCCCTCCTCTCGAGCTAGGAGGCGGAAACGGGGCTCCTCTGGATGTGGGCGGGACTCTCGTGCTTCCTCTCGAGTGGAGACGGGTATGTCGGGGAACTTCTTGAGTTGCAGCAAGGGTGTGAAGGACCCTTTGGAAGTTCCAGAGGTTAGATGTGATTAGCCTCCAGACGCCTCAGCAGAAATGGACCTCATCTCGCCTGGAGGGGAGAACCTCCTGGATTTTCTCGAGTTGCGGCAGTTGCTCTCGTCTTACGACAGGGACGTCAGAACCCGCTCTGGTGGCCTCAGGAAAGGCCAGTCCCCATGCAAGTTGCTCGGGGGCCTCTCGGGAGTCCTCTCCGTAGATGCTGGGGCCTAAGACCTTGTGTGGAGACAGTGCCGGAACCTGAGTATTCCTCTCCAGTGCTGACATGGATCTTGGGGTACTTCTGGAGTCTCCCCAGGGGAGTCAGTCCTCGTCTCGAGTGGGGCATGCACGTGCCCTTCTTTCCGAGCTGTAGCTGCAGTGTCACTCTTCCCCTCGCGTGGATCAAGGGACCTGTGGCTTTCCCTCGAGGCTTTCCCACGAGGCTTTCCCACAGGACTATCCAACGTGCCACCGTGGTGTGAGTCGATCCTCGGCTTGAAAGTCGAGGCAGTGGAGGGAAAACAGATTTCCCTGGAATGGACTGAGACATCTGGGGGACTCTGGAATGGTGGCACGACCCTGGAGTTCCTCTCGCCTTTCCTGTGGAGAGCGCCTCTTCTTGAGATGCGACGGTAATGCAGGGAATTCTTTCCCCACCACGCAGGGAAAGGATCCCTCCACTCGAGCTAGGAGGGGGAAACGGGGCTCCTCTGGATGTGGGCGGGACTCTCCTGCTTCCTCTCGAGTGGAGACGGGTATGTCGGGGAACTTCTTGAGTTGCAGCAAGGGTGTGAAGGACCCTTTCCAAGTTCCAGAGGTTAGATGTGATTAGCCTCGAGACGGCGTCAACGGAAACGGGCCTCATCTCGCCTGGAGGGAGAACTTCCTGGATTTTCTCGAGTTGTGGCAGGTGCTCTCAAGTTACGACGGGACCTCAGGGACCCCTCTCTGGCGGCCTCAGGAAAGGCCGACCCCATGCGAGTTGCTCGAGTGCCTCTCGGGATTCCTCTCCCGTAGATGCCAGCGCCTAAGACCTTGCTTGGAGTCGGTGCTGGAACGTGAGGATTCCTCTCCAGTGCTGACATTGATCTTGGGCTACTTCTGGAGTCTCCCCAGGGGGTGTCAGTCCTCGTCTCGAGTGGGGGCATGCACGTGCGCATTCCTCCCGAGCTGTAGCAGCAGTGTCACTCTTCCCTTCGCGTGGATAAACGGATCTGCCGCTTTCCCTTGAGGCTTTCCCAGGAGGCTTTCCCACAGGGCTGTCCCACGTGCCACCGTGGTGTGAGTCGATCCTCGGCTTGAAAGTCGAGGCAGTACAGGGAAAACAGGTTTCCCTGGAATGGACTGAGACATCTGGGGGACTCTGGGAATGGTAGCATGACCCTGGAGTTACTCTCGCCTTTTCTGTGGAGAGCGCCTCCTCTTGAAATGCGACGGGAACGCCGGGAATTTTTTCCCGACCACGCAGTAAAGGATCCCACCTCTCGAGCTAGAGGCGGAAACGGGGCTCCTCTGTATGTGGCGGGACTCTCGTGCTTCCTCTCGAGTGGAGACGGGTATGTTGGGGAACTTCTTGAGTTGCAGGAAGGGTGTTAAGGACCCTTTGGAAGTTCCAGACCTTAGGTGTGATTAGCCTCGAGACGCCTCAGCGGAAATGGGCCTCATCTAGCCTAGAGGCGAGAACCTCCTGAATTTTCTCAAGTTGCGGCAGGTGCTCTCGACTTACGAAGGGACCTGAGGGACCCGCGCTGGTGGCCTCATGAAAGGCCAGTCCCCATGGGAGTTGCTCGGGGCTCACGGGATTCCTCTTCCCTCGATGCCGGGCCTAAGATCTTGTGTGGAGTCAGTGCTGAACCTGAGGATTCCTCTCAGTGCTGACATGGATCTTGGGGTACTTCTGGAGTCTCCCAGGGGAGTCAGTCCTCGTCTCGAGTGGGGGCATGCACGTGCGCTCCCGCTGTAGCAGGAGTGTCACGCTTCCCTTCTTGTGGATCAAGGTTCAGGGGCTTTACCTCGAGGCTTTCCCTTGAGGCTTTCCACGAAGCTTTCCCACAGGGTGTCTCACGTGCCACCGTTGTATGAGTCGATCCTCGGCTTGAAAGTCGAGGCAGTGCAGGGAAACGGGGTTTTCCTGGCTTGGACTGAGCATCTGGGGGACTCTGGGAATGGTGGCACGACCCTGGAGTTCCTCTCGCCTTTCCTGTGGAGAGCGCCTCCTCTTGAGATGCGACGGAACGCCAGGAATACTTACCGACCACGTATGGAAAGGATCCCTCCTCTGGAACTATGAGGCGGAAACGGTGCCTCCTCTGGATGTGGGCGGGACTCTCGTGCTTCCTCTCGAGGGGAAACGGGTATGTCGAGGAACTTCTTGAGTTGCAGCAAGGGTGTGAAAGACGCTTTGGAAGTTCCAGAGTTAGGTGTGATTAGTCTCGAGACGCCTCCACAAATGGCCTCATTGGCCTGAAGGGAGAACCTCCTGAATTTTTCTCGAGTTGCGGCAGGTGCTGTGGACTTAAGACGGGGTCCAGGGACCCGCTCTGGTGGCCTCAGGAAAGGCCAGTCACCATGCGAGTTGCTCGGGGCCTCTCGGGATTCCTCTCCCGTCGATGCCGGCGCCTTATACCTTGTGTGGGCGGTGCCGGAACCTGAGAAAACCTCTCCAGTGCTTACATGGACCTTGGGTTCTGGAGTCTCCCAGGTGAGTCAGTCCTCTCT
>NW_017202014.1:0-6508 GCF_001704415.2 Capra hircus
AGCCTCGAGACGCCTCAGCGGAAATGGACTCATCTCGCCTGGAGGGTAGAACCTCCTGGATTTTTTCGATGTGCAGGTGCTCTCGACTTACGATGGGGACCTCAGGGACCCGCTCTGGTGGCCTCAGGAAAGCCAGTCCCATGCAAGTTGCTCGGGGGCCTCTCGGGATTCCTCTCCCCCGTCGATACTGGGGCCTAAATCTAGTGTGGATTCGGTGCCGGAACCTGAGCATTCCTCTCCAGTGCTGACATGGATCTTGGGGTACTTCTGGAGTCTCTCCAGTGGAGTCAGTCCTCGTCTCGAGTGGGGGCATGCACGTGCGCTTTCCTCGCGAGCTGTAGCAGCAGTGTCACACTTCCCTTCACGTGGATCAAGGGATCTGTGGCTTTCCCTCGAGGCTTTCCCACGAGGCTTTCAGACGAGGCGTTCCACGAGGCTTTCCCACAGGGCTGTCCTTCATGCCACCGTGGTGTTAGTCGATCCTCGGCTTGAAAGTCGAGGCTGTGCAGGGAAAACACGTTTCCCTGGAATGGACTGAGACATCTGGGGGACTCTGGGAAAGGTGGCACGACCCTGGAGTTCCTCTCGCCTTTCCTGTGGAGAGCGACTCCTCTTGAGATGCAACGGGAACGTCGGAATTCTTTCCCGACCACGCAGGGAAAGGATCCGTCCTCTCGAGCATGGGGGCGGAAACGGTACTCCTCTGGATGTGGGTGGGACTCTCGTGTTTCCAATCGAGTGGAGACGGGTATGTCGGGGAACTTCTTGAGTTGCAGCAAGGGTGTGAAGGACCCTTTGGAAGTTCCAATTGTTAGATGTGATTAGCCTCGAGACGCCTCAGCGGAAATGGGCCTCATGTCGCCTGAGGGGAGAACCTCCTGTATTTTCTCGAGTTGCGGCAGGTGCTCTCGACTTACGACCGGGACCTCAGGGACCCGCTCTGGTGGCCTCAGGAACGGCCAGTCCCCATGCGAGTTCCTCGCGGGCCTCTCGGGATTCCTCTCCCGTCGATGCCGGGGCCTAAGATCTTGTGTGGAGTGGGTGCCGGAACCTCAGGATTCCTCTCCAGTGCTGACATGGATCTCGGGGTACTTCTGGAGTCTCCCCAGCGGAGTCAGTCCTCGTCTCGAGTGGGGGCATGCATGTGTGCTTTCCTCCGAGCTGTAGCAGCAGTGTCACGCTTCCCTTCGCGTGGATCAAGGGATCTGTGGCTTTCCCTCGAGGCTTTCTCACGAGGCTTTCACACGAGGCATTCCCAAGAGGCTTTCCCACAGGGCTGTCATACATGGCACCGTGGTGTTAGTCGATCCTTGGCTTGAAAGTCGAGGCTGTGCAGGGAAAACAGGTTTCCATGGAATGGACTGATACATCTGGGCGACTCAGGGAATGGTGGCACGACCCTGGAGTTCTCTAACCTTTCTAGTGGAGAGTGCCTCCTCTTGAGATGCGACGGGATCGCCTGGAATTCTTTCCCGAGCACGCAGGGAAAGGATCCCTCCTCTCGAGCTAGGAGGCGGCAATGGGGCTCCTCTGGATGTGGGCGGGACTCTCGTGCTTCCTCTCGAGGGGAGACGGGTATGTCGGGGAACTTCTTGAGTTGCAGCAAGGGTGTGAAGGACCCTTTGGAAGTTCCAGAGGTTAGTTGTGATTAGCCTGGAGACGCCTCAGCGGAAATGGGCCTCATCTGGCCTGGAGAGGAGAACCTCCTGGATTTTCTCGAGTTGCGGCAGGTGCTCTCGACTTTCCACGGGACTCAGGGACCCGCTCTGGTGGCCTCAGAAAGGCCAGTCCCCATGCGAGTTGCTCAGGGGCCTCTCGGGATTCCTCTCCGGTCGATGCCTGGGCATAAGACCCTGTGTGGAGTCGGTGCCGGAACCTGAGGATTCCTCTCCAGGGCTGACAAGGATCTTGGGGTACTTCTGGAGTCTCCCTAGGGCAGTCAGTCCTCTACTCGAGTGGGGCATACACGTGCGCTTTCCTCCCGAGCTGTAGCAGCAGTGTCACGCTTCCTTCGCGTGTATCAACTGATCTGTGGCTTTCCCTCGAGGCTTTCGCAAGAGGCTTTCCCACGAAGGCTTTCCCACAGGGCTGTCCCACGTGCCACTGTGGTGTGAGTCGATCCTCGGCTTGAAAGTCGAGGCAGTGCAGGGAATACAGGTTTCCCTGGAATGGACTGAGACATCTGGGGGACTCTGGAATGGGGGCACGACTCTGGAGTTCCTCTCGTTTTTCCTCTGGAGAGCGCCTCCTCTTGATGTGGGACGGGAATGCCGGCGAATTCTTTCCCGACCACGCAGGGAAAGGATCAAACCTCTCGAGCAATGAGGAGGAAACGTGGCTCCTCTGGATGTGGGCAGGACTTTCCTGCTTCCTCTCGAGTGAGACGGGTATGTCGGGGAACTTCTTGAGTTGCAGCAAGGGTGTGAAGGACCCTTTGGAAGTTCCATAGGTTAGGTTTGAATTAGCCTCGAGACGTCTCAGCGGAAATGGCCTCATCTCGCCTGGAGGGGAGAACCTCCTGGATTTTCTCGAGTTGCGACAGGTGCTCTCGACTTACGACGGGACTCAGGGACCCGCTCTGGTGGCCTCAGAAAAGGCAGTCCCCATGCGAGTTGCTCGGGTGCCTCTCGGTTTCCTCTCCCGTCGATGCCGGGCCTAAGACCTTGTGTGGCTTCGGTGCCGGAATCTGAGGATTCCTCTTCAGTGCTGACATGCTTCTTGGGTACTTCTGGAGTCTCCCCAGGGGAGTCAGTCCTCGTCTCGAGTGGGGGCATGCACGTGAGCTTTCCTCCCGAGCTGTAGCAGCAGTGTCAGGCATCCCTTCGCCTGGATCAAGGGATCTGTGGCTTTCCCTCGAGGCTTTCCACGAGGCTTTCCCCGAGGTTTTCCACAGGGATGTCCCACGTGCCACCGTGGTGTGAGTCCATTCTCGGCTAGAAAGTCGAGACAGTGCAGGGAAACAGGTTTCCCTGGAATGGACTGAGACATCTGGGAGACTCTGGGAATGGTGGCACAACCCTGGAGTTCCTCTCGCCATCCTGTAGAGAGCGCCTCCTCTTGAGATGCGACGGAACGCCGGAATTCTTTCCCGACCACGCAGGGAAAGGATCCCTCCTCTCGAGCTAGGAGGCGGAAACGGGTCTCTGCTGGATGTGGGCGGGAATCTCGTGCTTACTCTCGAGTGGAGACGGTTTGTCGAGGAACTTCTTGAGTTGCAGTAAAGGTGTGAAGGACCCTTTGGAAGTTCCAGAGGTTAGATATGATTAGCCTCCAGACGGTCAGCGGAAATGGCCTCATCTCGCCTGGAGGGGAGAACTTCCTGGATTTTCTCGAGTTGTGGCAGGTGCTCTCGACTTACGACTGGGACCTCACGGACCCGCTCTGGTGGCCTCAGGAAAGGCCAGTCCCCATGCGAGATGCACGGGGGCCTCTCGGGATTCCTCTCCCCGTCGAAGCCGGGGCCTAAGACCTTGTGTGGAATCGGTGCCGGAACCTGAGGATTCCTCTCCAGTGCTGACATGGATCTTGGGGTACTTCTGGAGTCTCCCCAGGGGAGTCAGTCCTCGTCTCGAGTGGGGTCATGCAGGTGCGCTTTCCTCCCGAGCTGTAACAGCAGTGTCGCGCTTCCCTTGGCGTGGATCAAGGGATCTGGGACTTTCCCTCGATGCTTTCCCACGAGGTTTTCCCACGAGGCTTTCCCACAGGGCTGTCCCACGTGCCACCTTGGTGTGAGTCGATCCTCGACTTGAAAGTCGAGGCAGTGCAGGGAAAACAGGTTTTCCATGGAATGGACTGAGACTTCTGGGGGAATCTGGGAATAGTGACACGACACTGGAGTTCGTCTCGACCTTTCCTGTGGAGAGCGCCTCCTCTTGAGTTGCGACAGGAACGCCGGGAATTTTTTACCGACCACGCAGGGAAAGGATCCCTCCTCTCGAGCTAGGAGGCGGAAACGGGGTCTTCGCTGGATGTGGGCGGGACTCTCGTGCTTCCTCTCGAGTGGAGACCAGTTTTTTCGAGGAACTTCTTGAGTTGCAGTAAGGGTGTGAAGGACCCTTTGGAAGTTCCAGATGTTAGATGTGATTAGCCTCCAGACGCCTCAGCGGAAATGGGCCTCATCTCGCCTGGAGGGGAGAACGTCCTGGATTTTCTCGAGTGTCGGCAGGTGATCTCGACTTACGAACGGGGACCTCCAGGGACCCGCTCTGGTGGCCTCAGGAAAGGCCAGTCCCCATGCGCGTTGCTCGGGGGGGGCCTCTCGGGATTCCTCCTCCGTCGATGCCGGGGCCTAAAATCTTGTGTGGAGTCGGTGCCGGAACCTGAGCATTCCTCTCCAGTGCAGACATGTGATCTATGGGTTACTTCTGGAGTCTCCCCAGGGGAGTCAGTCCTCGTCTCGAGTGGGGCATGCACGTGGCTTTCCTCCCGAGCTGTAGCAGCAGTGTCACGCTTCCCTTCGCGTGGATCAAGAGATCTGTTGCTTTCCCTAGAGGCTTTCCCACGAGGCTTTCCCATGAGGCTTTCCCACAAGGCTGTCCCACGTGCCACCGTGCTGTGAATCGACCCTCGGCTTGAAAGTCGAGACAGTGCAGGGAAAACAGTATCCCTGGAATGGACTGAGACATCTGGGGGACTCTGGGAATGGTGGCACGACCCTGGAGTTCCTCTCGCCTATCCTGTGGAGAGCGCCTCCTCTTGAGATGCGACGGGAACGCCGGGAATTCTTTCCCGACCACGCAGGGAAAGGATCCCTCCTCTCGAGCTAGGAGGCGGAAACGGGGCTCCTCTGGATGTGGGCGGGACTCTCATACTTCCTCTCGAGTGGAGACGGGTATATCGGGGAAACTTGTTGAGTTACAGCAAGGGTGTGAAGGACCCTTTGGAAGTTCCAGAGGTTAGGTGTGATTAGCCTCGCGGCGCCTCAGCGGAAATGGGCCTCATCTCGCCTGGAGGGGCGAACCTCCTGGATTTTCTCGAGTTGCCGGCAGGTGCTCTCGACTTACGACGGGGACATCAGGGACCCGCTCTGGTGGCCTCAGGAAAGGCCAGTCCCCATGCGAGTAATTCGGGGCCTCTAGGGCCTCCTCTCCCGTCGATGCCGGGGCCTAAGACCTTGTGTAGAGTCGGTGCCGGAACCTGAGCATTCCTCTCCAGTGCTGACATGGATTTTGGGGTACTTTTGGAGTCTCCCTAGGGGAGTCAGTCCTCGTCTCGTTTGGGGGCATGCAAGTGCGCTCTCCTCCCGAGATGGGGCAGCAGTGTCATGTTTCCCGTCGAGTGGATCAAGGAATCAGTGGCTTTTCCTCGAGTCTTTTCCCACAAGGCTTTCCCACGAGGCTGATTTCCACAGGGACTGTCACACCACGTTGGCCACGTGGTGTGAGTCGATCCTCGCTGTGGAAAAGCCGTGCGGGAAAAGCCTTGTGGAAAAGGACTCGAGGAAAAGCCACTGATTCCTTGATCCACTCGACGGGAAACATGACACTGCTGCCCCATCTCGGGAGGAAAGCGCACTTGCATGCCCCCAAACGAGACGAGGACTGACTCCCCTAGGGAGACTCCAAAAAGTACCCCAAAATCCATGTCAGCACTGGAGAGGAATGCTCAGGTTCCGGCACCGACTCTACACAGGTCTTAGGCCCCGGCATCGACGGGAGAGGAGGCCCTAGAGGCCCCCGAATTACTCGCATGGGGACTGGCCTTTCCTGAGGCCACCAGAGCGGGTCCCTGATGTCCCCGTCGTAAGTCGAGAGCACCTGCCGGCAACTCGAGAAAATCCAGGAGGTTCGCCCCTCCAGGCGAGATGAGGCCCATTTCCGCTGAGGCGCCGCGAGGCTAATCACACCTAACCTCTGGAACTTCCAAAGGGTCCTTCACACCCTTGCTGTTAACTCAACAAGTTCCCCGATATACCCGTCTCCACTACGAGAGGAAGTATGAGAGTCCCGCCCACATCCAGAGGAGCCCCGTTTCCGCCTCCTAGCTCGAGAGGAGGGATCCTTTCCCTGCGTTGGTCGGGAAAGAATTCCCGGCGTTCCCGTCGCATCTCAAGAGGAGCGCTCTCTACACAGGATAGGCGAGAGGAACTCCAGGGTCGTGCCACCATTCCCAGAGGTCCCCAGATGTCTCAGTCCATTCCAGGGATACTGTTTTCCCTGCACTGTCTCGACTTTCAAGCCGAGGGTCGATTCACAGCACGGTGGCACGTGGGACAGCCTTGTGGGAAAGCCTCATGGGAAAGCCTCGTGGGAAGCCTCTAGGGAAAGCCAACAGATCCTTTGATCCACTGCGAAGGGAAGCGTGACACTGCTGCTACAGCTCGGGGAGGAAAGCACAGGTGCATGCACCCACTCGAGCCGAGGACTGACTCCCCTGGGGAGACTCCAGAAGTACCCAAGATCACTGTCAGCACTGGAGAGGAATCTTCAGGTTCCGGCACCGACTCCGCATAAGATCTCAGGCCCCGGCATCGACGGAGAGAACCCAGAGGCAATCCCGAGAGGCCCGA
>NW_017202015.1:0-6508 GCF_001704415.2 Capra hircus
GCTCCCTGAGGCAAGACCGGCTGGAGGAGCCGCTGCGCCCCCGCCGAATTAGACGAGTGCACAGCGCACGCAGGAAGGACGAGCCCTAGCCTCGGGGATAGAGGAGGCACGCCAGGGGGAGTCCCGTCATAAAGCTGAACAAAATCCCTGCTTATCACGACGCCGCTAAGTGCGAAGCTCCAGTACCGCAGAATCTCCTAGCTCTGCTTCAGCAGGCCCGAATCATGGCAGAGGTAATCCCTGCACCAAAGATGACTAGCTGCCATAGCGAGCATTGGCGCAGACAGTTGCCTTGCTTTTAAGGCGTCCTATCCCCAGGGAAGGAGCAGGCTTGTGAGGCTCGAAACGCCACTGCGCCTTCCTGGCTGTCAGCATCTACCCTGCCTTGTCTTTGCACTCTAGGTCCGCCAAGCGTCCTTGAGGAGGCTTATGGGCTGGTGCTTGCACCAACTGCCAAAAGCGGCTCCAGCAGTGAAAAGCTCTGTCAGAGGGAAGCGAAGGCGCACAGCAGGGCTCGCTTCAGCGGTTTTCCTTGGCCGCCCCAGACAAAAGCTCCAGCACGAGGCAGCTCAGGTTCGCAAGGGCCCCCCTGGCTGGGTTTTGGGGCATCCACACAGCCGCCCAGAGCTGAACTCCGCGTGGGTGACCTAGAAAGTGGTGTAGAGACGTAGGTTTCCCAGGCAACTCTCCTACACCCAGCAGAGAACATGGGCCAGACATGTGCAGGTGGTTGGGGCCTTATCCTGCGTGTCTGGGTTCCCGCCCACAGCCTCAACTCAGGGGAAGCAGCCCCTGAGGCAAGACCTGCTGGAGGAGCCCTGCGCGCCCGCCTGATAGGCGAGAGCACAGCCAGCAGTGTAGCGAGCCTCCTCGGGAGAAGAGGAGGCAGCCGAGCCCAGTCAAGAGGAAAGCCCTGCTTGCACGGAGCTAAGTGGGCCTCCAGTACGGCAGAGCTCTAGCTCTGCTCAGAGCCCGATCTGGCAGAGTTTCTGGCGCGAGGCTGCTCGGCCGGGGGCTCGCCTTGCCCAGACTTGCCTTGCTTTTAGGCTCCCTCCCCAGGAAGGAGCTGTCTGAGCGAGCCTGGGAGACGCCACTGGTGCCTTCCTTGCCTCAGCTCCAATCCTGCCTTGCCTTTGCACATAGGTGCCAGGCGTCGTTGGGGAGGCTTAGGGGTGGTGGGTTGCACACTGCCAAGGGCTTCAGCAGTGAGAGCTCTGTCAGAGGGAAGGGAAGGGCAACTGCAGGGCTCCTCAGCGGTTTCTAGGCCGCCTAGAATCAGCGCCGCACCGAGAGCACCAGGCTCCCAGGGCCCCTGGCTGGGGTTTTCAGCCCCGCACACACGGAGGCTGATTCCTTGGGTGCCCAGAAAGTGTATGACAGACGTAGGTTCCCTAGCACTCTCCTCCCCAGCAGAGACATGTGCAGGTGTTGGGGCCTGATCCTGCGTGTCTGGGTTCCTGCCCACAGCCCAACTCAGGGGAAGCAGCCCCTGAGGCAAGACCTGCTGGAGGAGCCCTGCGCCCCGCCTGATAGGCGAGTGCACAGCCAGCAGGAAGCGAGCCTCCTCGGGGGAAGAGGAGGCAGCCCAGCCCGTCAAGTTGAAAGCCTGCTTGCACGGAGCTAAGTGCGCCTCCAGTACGGCAGAGCTCTAGCTCTGCTCAGAGCCCCGATCTGGCAGAGTTCCTGGCGCGAGGCTGCTCTGCCGGGGGCTAGCCTTGCCCAGACTTGCCTTGCTTTTAGGCTGCCTCTCCAGGAAGGAGCAGGCAGCAGGAGCCTGGGAGTCGCCACTGGCGCCTTTCTTGCCTCAGCTCCAATCCTGCCTTGCCTTTGCACTTAGGTCCCAGTCCTCCTTAAGGAGAGCTTAGGGGCTGGTGGTTGCACACTGCCAAGGGCTCCAGCAGTGAGAATTCTGTCAGAGGGAAGGGAAGGGCAACTGCAGGGCTCCTCCAGCGGTTGCTTGGCCGCCCAGATTCAGCGCCACACGGAGAGCACCAGGCTCCCAGGTCCCCTGGCTGGGGTTTTCAGCCCCGCACACACGGAGGCTGATTCCTTGGGTGCCCAGAAAGTGTATGACAGACGTAGGTTCCCTAGCACTCTCCTCCCCCAGCAGAGACATGTGCAGGTGTTTTGGGGCCTGATCCTGCGTGTCTGGGTTCCTGCCACAGCCCCAACTCAGCAGCCAGCCAGGCAAGGCTGCTGGAGGAGCATAGGCGAGTGCACAGCCAGCAGGGAAGCGAGCCTCCTCGGGGAAGAGGAGGCAGCAAGTCCCCGTCAAGCTGAAATCCCTGCTTACACGAAGCTAAGTGCGACTCCAGTACGGCAGATCTCTAGCTCTGTTCAGAGGCCCGATCTGGCAGAGTTCCTGGCACCAAGATGCTCTGCCATAGGCGAGCCTTGCGCAGACTTGCCTTGCTTTAAGGCTCCCTCCCCAGGAAGGAGCAGGCTGTGTGAGGCTCGGAAACGCCACTGGCGCCTTCCCTGGCTTCAGCTCTACCCCTGCCTTGCCTTTGCACTTAGGTCCCAAGCGTCCTTGAGGAGGCTTAGGGGCTGGGGGTTGCACACTGCCAAGGGCTCCAGCAGTGAAAGCTCTGTCAGAGGGAAGCGAAGGGCAACAGCAGGGCTCCTTCAGCGGTTCCTTGGCCGCCCAGACAAAGCTCCGCACGGAGAGCACCAGGTTCCAAGGGCCCTGGCTGGGTTTTGCATCCCCACACTCCCAGAGCTGACTCCGTGGGTGCCTAGAAAGTGTGTGAGAGACGTAGGTTCCCTAGCACTCTCCTCCCCAGCAGAGACATGTGCAGGTGGTTGGGGCCTTATCCTGCGTGTCTGGTTCCCGCCCACAGCCTCAACTCAGGGGAAGCAGCCCCTGAGGCAAGACCTGCTGGAGGAGCCTGCTGATAGGCGAGAGCACAGCCAGCAGTGTAGCGAGCCTCCTCGGGAGAATCAAGAGGAAAGCCTGCTTGCTCAGTTCTAGCTCTGCTCAGAGCCCCGATCTGGCAGAGTTTCTGGCTGTCGTCGCCTTGGAGGTGTCTCTCGGATATGGGGAACTACTGCCTCAGGGGCTGCTTCCCCTGACTGTGGGCGGGAACCCAGACACGCAGGATAAGGCCCCAACCCCTGCACATGTCTCTGCTGGGGAGGAGAGTGCTAGGGAACCTACGTCTCTCACACACTTTCTAGGCACCCACGGAGTCAGCCTCTGGAGTGTGGGGATGCAAAACCCAGCCAGGGGCCCTTGGAACCTGGTGCTCTCCGTGCGGAGCTTTGTCTGGGCGGCCAAGGAACCGCTGAAGGAGCCCTGCTGTTGCCCTTCGCTTCCCTCTGACAGAGCTTTCACTGCTGGAGCCCTTGGCAGTGTGCAACCCACCAGCCCCTAAGCCTCCTCAAGGACGCTTGGGACCTAAGTGCAAAGGCAAGGCAGGGGTAGAGCTGAAGCCAGGAAGGCGCCAGTGGCGTTTCCGAGCCTCACACAGCCTGCTCCTTCCTGGGGAGGGAGCCTTAAAGCAAGGCAAGTCTGCGCAAGGCTCGCCTATGGCAGAGCATCTTGGTGCCAGGAACTCTGCCAGATCGGGCCTCTGAACAGAGCTAGAGATCTGCCGTACTGGAGTCGCACTTAGCTTCGTGTAAGCAGGGATTTCAGCTTGACGGGGACTTGCTGCCTCCTCTTCCCCCGAGGAGGCTCGCTTCCCTGCTGGCTGTGCACTCGCCTATCAGGCGGGGCGCAGGGCTCCTCCAGCAGGTCTTGCCTCAGGGGCTGCTTCCCCTGAGTTGGGGCTGTGGGCAGGAACCCAGACACGCAGGATCAGGCCCCAAACACCTGCACATGTCTCTGCTGGGGAGGAGAGTGCTAGGGAACCTACGTCTGTCATACACTTTCTGGGCACCCAAGGAATCAGCCTCCGTGTGTGCGGGGGCTGAAAACCCCAGCCAGGGGACCTGGGAGCCTGGTGCTCTCCGTGTGGCGCTGAATCTGGGCGGCCAAGCAACCGCTGGAGGAGCCCTGCAGTTGCCCTTCCCTTCCCTCTGACAGAATTCTCACTGCTGGAGCCCTTGGCAGTGTGCAACCCACCAGCCCCTAAGCTCTCCTTAAGGAGGACTGGGACCTAAGTGCAAAGGCAAGGCAGGATTGGAGCTGAGGCAAGAAAGGCGCCAGTGGCGACTCCCAGGCTCCTGCTGCCTGCTCCTTCCTGGAGAGGCAGCCTAAAAGCAAGGCAAGTCTGGGCAAGGCTAGCCCCGGCAGAGCAGCCTCGCGCCAGGAACTCTGCCAGATCGGGGCTCTGAGCAGAGCTAGAGCTCTGCCGTACTGGAGGCGCACTTAGCTCCGTGCAAGCAGGGCTTTCAACTTGACGGGCTGGGCTGCCTCCTCTTCCCCCGAGGAGGCTCGCTTCCCTGCTGGCTGTGCACTCGCCTATCAGGCGGGGGCGCAGGGCTCCTCCAGCAGGTCTTGCCTCAGGGGCTGCTTCCCCTGAGTTGGGGCTGTGGGCAGGAACCCAGACACGCAGGATCAGGCCCCAACCACCTGCACATGTCTCTGCTGGGGAGGAGAGTGCTAGGGAACCTACGTCTGTCATACACTTTCTGGGCACCCAAGGAATCAGCCTCCGTGTGTGCGGGGCTGAAAACCCAGCCAGGGGCCCTGGGAGCCTGGTGCTCTCGGTGGCGCTGATTCTAGGCGGCCTAGAAACCGCTGAGAGGCCCCTGCAGTTGCCCTTCCCTTCCCTCTGACAGAGCTCTCACTGCTGAAGCCCTTGGCAGTGTGCAACCCACCACCCCCTAAGCCCTCCCCAACGACGCCTGGCACCTATGTGCAAAGGCAAGGCAGGATTGGAGCTGAGGCAAGGAAGGCACCAGTGGCGTCTCCCAGGCTCGCTCAGACAGCTCCTTCCTGGGGAGGGAGCCTAAAAGCAAGGCAAGTCTGGGCAAGGCGAGCCCCCGGCCGAGCAGCCTCGCGCCAGAAACTCTGCCAGATCGGGGCTCTGAGCAGAGCTAGAGCTCTGCCGTACTGGAGGCCACTTAGCTCCGTGCAAGCAGGGCTTTCCTCTTGACTGGGCTCGGCTGCCTCCTCTTCTCCGAGGAGGCTCGCTACACTGCTGGCTGTGCTCTCGCCTATCAGGCGGGCGCGCAGGGCTCCTCCAGCAGGTCTTGCCTCAGGGGCTGCTTCCCCTGAGTTGAGGCTGTGGGCGGGAACCCAGACACGCAGGATAAGGCCCCAACCACCTGCACATGTCTCTGCTGGGGAGGAGAGTGCTAGGGAACCTACGTCTCTCACACACTTTCTAGGCACCCACGGAGTCAGCCTCTGGGAGTGTGGGGATGCAAAACCCAGCCAGGGGCCCTTGGAACCTGGTGCTCTCCGTGCGGAGCTTTGTCTGGGCGGCCAAGGAACCGCTGAAGGAGCCCTGCTGTTGCCCTTCGCTTCCCTCTGACAGAGCTTTCACTGCTGGAGCCCTTGGCAGTGTGCAACCCACCAGCCCCTAAGCCCTCCTCAAGGACGCTTGGGACCTAAGTGCAAAGGCAAGGCAGGGGTAGAGCTGAAGCCAGGAAGGCGCCAGTGGCGTTTCCGAGCCTCACACAGCCTGCTCCTTCCTGGGAGGGAGCCTTAAAGCAAGGCAAGTCTGCGCAAGGCTCGCCTATGGCAGAGCATCTTGGTGCCAGGAACTCTGCCAGATCGGGGCCTCTGAACAGAGCTAGAGATCTGCCGTACTGGAGTCGCACTTAGCTTCGTGTAAGCAGGGATTTCAGCTTGACGGGGACTTGCTGCCTCCTCTTCCCCGAGGAGGCTCGCTTCCCTGCTGGCTGTGCACTCGCCTATCAGGCGGGGCGCAGGGCTCCTCCAGCAGGTCTTGCCTCAGGGGCTGCTTCCCCTGAGTTGGGGCTGTGGGCAGGAACCCAGACACGCAGGATCAGGCCCCAAACACCTGCACATGTCTCTGGGGGAGGAGAGTGCTAGGGAACCTACGTCTGTCATACACTTTCTGGGCACCCAAGGAATCAGCCTCCGTGTGTGCGGGGCTGAAAACCCCAGCCAGGGGCCCTGGGAGCCTGGTGCTCTCGTGTGGCGCTGATTCTAGGCGGCCTAGAAACCGCTGGAGGAGCCCTGCAGTTGCCCTTCCCTTCCCTCTGACAGAGCTCTCACTGCTGAAGCCCTTGGCAGTGTGCAACCCACCACCCCCTAAGCCCTCCCCAACGCCTGGCACCTATGTGCAAAGGCAAGGCAGGATTGGAGCTGAGGCAAGGAAGGCACCAGTGGCGTCTCCCAGGCTCGCTCAGACAGCTCCTTCCTGGAGGGAGCCTAAAAGCAAGGCAAGTCTGGGCAAGGCGAGCCCCGGCCGAGCAGCCTCGCCAGAAACTCTGCCAGATCGGGGCTCTGAGCAGAGCTAGAGCTCTGCCGTACTGGAGGCCCACTTAGCTCCGTGCAAGCAGGGCTTTCCTCTTGACTGGGCTCGCTGCCTCCTCTTCTCCCGAGGAGGCTCGCTACTGCTGGCTGTGCTCTCGCCTATCAGGCGGCGCG
>NW_017202016.1:0-6508 GCF_001704415.2 Capra hircus
GGGCCTCATCTCGCCTGGAGGGTGGAACCTCCTGGATTTTCTCGAGTTGCGGCAGGTGCTCTCTTCTTAAGACGTTGTCCTCAGGGACCCGCTCTGGAGGCCTCAGGAAAGGCCAGTCCCCATGCGTGTTTGCTCGGGGCCTCTCGGGTTCTCTCTCCGTCGTTGCGGGGCTAAGACCTTGTGTGGAGTGGGTGCCAGAACCTGAGGATTCCACTCAAGTGCTGACATGGATCTTGGGGTACTTCTGGAGTCTCCCAGGGGAGTCAGTCCTCGTCTCGAGTGGGGGGCATGCACATGCGTTTCTCCCGAGCTGTAGCAGCAGTGTCACGCTTCCCTTCGCGTGGATCAAGGATCTGTGGCTTTCCCACGAGGCTTTCCCACAGGGCTGTCCCACGTGCCACCGTGGTGTGAGTCGATCCTCGGCTTGAAAGTCGAGGCAGTGCAGGGAAAACAGGTTTCCCTGGAATGGACGGAGACATCTGGGGGACTCTGAGAATGGTGGTACGACTCTGAAGTTCCTCTCGCCTTTCCTGTGGAAAGCGACTCCTCTTGAGATGCGGGGGAACGCCGGGAATTCTGTCCCGACCACGCAGGGAAAGGATCCCTCCTCTCGAGCTAGGAGGCGGAAGCGGACTGCTCTGGATGTGGGTGGGACTCTCGTGCTTCCTCTCGAGTGGCGACGGGTATGTCGGGGAACTTCTTGAGTTGCAGCAAGGGTGTGAAGGAACCTTTGGCAGTTCCAGAGTTTAGGTGTGATTAGCCTCGAGACACCTCAGCGAAATGGGCCTCATCTCGCCTGGAGGGGAGAACCTCCTGGATTTTCTGGAGTTGCGGCAGGTGCTCTCGACTAACGACGGGGACCTCAGGGACCCGCTCTGGTCGCCTCAGGAAAGGCCAGTCCCCATGCGAGTTGCTCGGGGCCTCTTGGGATTCCTCTCCCGTTAATGCCGGGCCTAAGACCTTGTGTGGAGTCGGTACTGGAAACTGAGGATTCCTCTGCAGTGCCGACATGTATCTTGGTGAACTCCTGGAGTCTCCCCAGTGGAGTCAGTCCTCGTCTCGAGTGGGGGCATGCACGTGAGCTTTCCTCCCGAGCTGTAGCAGCAGTGTCACGCTTCCCTTCGCGTGGATCAAGGTTACTGTGGCTTTCCCAAGAGGCTTTCCCACAGGGCTGTCCCACGTGCCACCGTGGTTGAGTCGATCCTCGGCCTTGAAAGTCGAGGCAGTGCAGGGAAAACAGGTTTCCCTGGAATAGACTGAGACATCTGGGGGACTCAGGGAATGGTGGGCACGACCCTGGCAGTTCCTCTCGCCTTTCCTGTGGGAGAGCGACTCCTCTGAGATGCAACGGGAACACGGTGGAATTCTTTCCCGACCACGCAGGGAAAGGATCCCTCCTCTTGAGCTATGAGGCAGAAACGGTCTCCTCTGGATGTGGGCGGGACTCTCCTGCTTCCTCTCGAGTGGAGCCGGGTAAGTCGGGGAACTTCTTGAGTTGCAGCAAGGGTGTGAAGGACCCTTTGGAAGTTCCAGAGGTTAGGTGTGATTAGCCTCGAGACACCTCAGCGGAAATGGGCCTCATCTCGCCTAGAGGGGAGAACCTCCTGGATTTTCTCGAGTTGCGGCAGGTGCTCTCGACTTAAGACGTTGTCCTCAGGGACCGGCTCTGGAGGCCTCAGGAAAGGCCAGTCCCCATGCGAGTTGCTCGGGGACCTCTCGGGATTCCTCTCCCGTCGATGCCGGGCCTAAGACATTGTGTGGAGTCGTTCCGGAACCTGAGGATTCCTCTCCAGTGCTGAAATGGATCTTGGGGAACTTCTGGACTGTCCCCAGTGGTTTCAGTCCTCGTCTCGAGTGGGGTCATACAAGTGCGCTTTACTCTCGAGCTGTAGCAGCATTGTAAGCTTCCCTTCGCGTGGATCAAGGGATCCGTGGCTTTCCCTCGAGGCTTCCCACGAGGCTTTCCCACGAGGCTTTCCCACAGGGCTGTCCCACGTGGCACCGTGGTGTGAGTCGATCCTCTGCTTGAAAGTCGAAACAGTGCAGGGAAAACAGGTTTCCCTTGAATGGACTTAGATCTCTGAGGACTCTGGGAATGGTAGCAAGACCCTGGAGTTCCTCTCGCCTTTCCCGTGGAGAGTGCCTACTCTTGAGATGCGACGGGAACGCCGGGAATTCTTTCCCGACCACGCAGGGAATGGATCGCTCCTCTCGAGCTAGGAGGCGGAAACGGGGCTCCTCTGGATGTGGGCGGGACATTCGTGCTTCCTCTCGAGTGGAGACGGGTATGCACGGGAACTTCCTGAGTTTCAGCAAGGGTGTGAAGGACCTTTTGGAAGTTCCAGAGGTTAGATGTGATTAGCCTCGAGACGCCTCAGCACAAATGGCCTCATTTCGCCTGGCAGGGGAAAACCTCCTGGATTTTCTCGAGTTGCGGCAGGTGCTCTCGACTTAGGTCGGGGACCTCAGAGACCCGCTCTGGTGGCCTCAGGAAAGGCCAGTCACCATGCGAGTTGCTCGGGGCCTCTCGGGATTCCTCTCCCGTCGATGCCGGTCCTAAGACCTTGTGTGGAGTCGGTGCCGGAACCTGAGGATTCCTCTCCAATGCTGACATGGATCTTGGAGTACTTCTGGAGTCTCCCCAGGGGACTCAGTCCTCGTCTCGAGTGGGGGCATGCACGTACGCTTTCCTCCCGAGCTGTAGCAGCAGTGTCACGCTTCCCTTCACGTGGATCAAGGGATCAGTGGCTTTCCCTCGAGCCTTTCCCAGGAGGCTTTCCCACGAGGCTTTCCCATAGGGCTGTCCCACGTGCCACCGTGGTGTGAGTCGATCCTCGGCTTGAAAGTCTAAACAGTGCAGGGAAAACAGGTTTCCCTGGAATGGACTGAGATATCTGGAGGACTCTGGGAATGGTGGCACAACCCTGGAGTTCCTCACGCCTTTCCTGTGGAGAGTGCCTCTCTTGAGATGCGACAGGAACGCCGGGAATTCTTTCCCGACCACGCAGGGAAAGGAACCCGTCTCTCGAGCAAGGAGGCGGAAACGGGTCTCCTCTGGATGTGGGCGGGACTCTCGTGCTTCATCCTGAGTGGAGTCGGGTATGCCGGGGAACTTCCTGAGTTGTAGCAAGGGTGAGAAGGACCCTTTGGAAGTTCCAGAAGTTAGGTGTGATTAGCCTCTAGAAGCCTCAGCGGAAATGGGCCTCATCTCCCCTGGAGGGGAGAACCTCCTGGATTTTCTCGAGTTGCGGCAGGTGCTCTCGACTTACGACGGGGACCTCAGGGACCTGCTCTGGTGGCCTCAGGAAAGGCCAAACCCCATGTGAGTTGCTCAGGGGCCTCTCGGGATTCCTCTCCCGTCGATGCCGGGGCTTAAGACCATGTGTGGAATTGTTGTAGGAACCTGAGGATTCCTCTCCAGTGCTGACATGGATCTTGGGGAACTTCGGGAGCCTACCCAGGGGACTCAGTCCTCGTCTCGAGTTGGGCATCCACGTGAGATTTGCTCCCGAGCTGAAGCAGCAGTGTCACGCTTCCCTTCGCGTGGATCAAGGGATCTGTGGCTTTCCCTTGAGGCTTTCCCACGAGGCTTTCCCACAGGGCTGTCCCACGTGCCACCGTGGTGTGAGTCGATTCTCGGCTTGAAAGTCGAGGCAGTGCAGGGAAAACGGGTTTCCCTGGAATGGACTGAGACATCTGGGGGACTCTGGGAATGGTGGCACAACCCAGGAGTTCCTCTCGCCTTTCCTGTGGAGTGCGCCTCCTCTTGAGATGCGACGGGATCCCCGGGAATTCTTTCCCGAACACGCAGGGAAAGGATCCCTCCTCTCGAGCTAGGAGGTGGAAACGGGACTCCTCTGGATGTGGGCGGGACTCTCGTGCTTCCTCTCGAGTGGAGACGGATATGTCGGGGAACTTCTTGTGTTGCAGCAAGGGTGTGAAGGACCCTTTGGAAGTTTCAGATGTTAGTGTGATTAGCCTCAAAAACGGCTCAGCGGAAATGGGCCTCATCTCGCCTGGAGGGGAGAACCTCCTGGATTTTCTCGAGTTGCGGCAGGTGCTCTCGACTTACGACGGGGACCTCAGGGACCCGCTCTGGTGGCCTCAGGAAAGGCCAGTCCCCATGCGAGTTGCTCGGGGGCCTCTCGGGATTCCTCTCCCCTCGATGCCGGGGCCTAAGACCTTGAGTGGAGTCGGGGGCGAACCTGTGGATTCCTCTCCAGTGCTGACATGGATCTTGGGGTACTTCTGGAGTCTCCCCAGGGGAGTCAGTCCTCGTCTCGAGTGGGGACATGCACGTGCTCTTTCCTCCCGAGCTGTAGCAGCAGTGTCACGCTTCCCTTCGCGTGGATCAAGGCATCAGGGGCTTTCCCTTGAGGCTTTCCCACAGGACTGTCCCACGTGCCACCGTGGTGTGAGTCGATCCTCGGCTTGAAAGTCGAGGCAGTGCAGGGAAAACAGTTTCCCTGGAATGGACTGAGACATCTGGGGACTCTGGGAATGGTGGCACGACCTGGAGTTCCTCTCGCCTTTCCTGTGGAGAGTGCCTCCTCTTGAGATGCGACAGGAACGCCGGGAATTCTTTCCCGACCACGCAGCGAAAGGACCTGTCTCTCGAGCTAGGAGGCGGAAAACGGGCTCCTCTGGATGGGGCGGGACTCTCGTGCTTCCTCTCGAGTGGAGACGGGTATGTCGGGAACTTCTTGAGTTGCAGCAAGGGTGTGAAGGACCCTTTGGAAGTTCCAGATGTTAGGTGTGATTAGCCTCGAGACGCCTCAGCGGAATGGCCTCATCTCGCCTGGAGGGGGAGAACCTCTTTTTCTCGAGTTGGGGCAGGTGCTCTCGACTTACGACGGGGACCTCAGGGACCGCTCTGGTGGCCTCAGGAAAGGCCAGTCCCCATGCGAGTGGCTCGGGGGCCTCTCGGGATTCCTCTCCGTCAAGGCCGGGGCCTCAGATCTTGTGCGAGTTCGGTGCCGGAACTGAGATTCCTCTCCAGTGCTGACATGGATCTTGGGGTACTTCTGGAGTCTCCCAGGGGAGTCAGTCCTCGTCTCGAGTGGGGCATGCACGTGCGCTCCCGAGCTATAGCAGGAGTGTCACGCTTCCCTTCTTGTGGATCAAGGGTTCAGGGGTTTACCTCGAGGCTTCCCATGAGGCTTTCCCGCGAGCTTTCCCACAGGGCTGTCCCACGTGCCACCGTTGTATGAGTCGATCCTCGGCTTGAAAGTCGAGGCAGTGCAGGGAAAACTGGTTTCCCTGGCTTGGACTGAGCATCTGGGGGACTCTGGGAATGGTGGCACGACCCTGGAGTTCCTCTCGCCTTTCCTGTGGAGAGCGCCTCCTCTTGAGATGCGACGGGAACGCCAGGAATACTTACCCGACCACGTATGGAAAGGATCCCTCCTCTGGAACTATGAGGCGGAAACGGGGCTCCTCTGGATGTGGGCGGGACTCTCGTGCTTCCTCTCGAGGGAAACGGGTATGTCGAGGAACTTCTTGAGTTGCAGCAAGGGTGTGAAAGACGCTTTGGAAGTTCCAGAGGTTAGGTGTGATTAGTCTCGAGACGCCTCAGCACAAATGGGCCTCATGTCGCCTGAAGGGGAGAACCTCCTGAATTTTCTCGAGTTGCGGCAGGTGCTGTGGACTTAAGACGGGGTCCTCAGGGACCCGCTCTGGTGGCCTCAGGAAAGGCCAGTCACCATGCGAGTTGCTCGGGGGCCTCTCGGATTCCTCTCCCGTCGATGCCGGCGCCTTATACCTTGTGTGGAGTCGGTGCCGGAACCTGAGAAAACCTCTCCAGTGCTTACATGGACCTTGGGGTACTTCTGGAGTCTCCCAGGTGAGTCAGTCCTCGTCTCTAGTGGATGCATGCACGTGCAATTTCCTCCAGAGCTGTAGCATCAGTGTCACGCTTCCCTTCGTGTGGATCCAGGAATCTGTGGCAGGCTCAGGCTTTCCGAGGCTTTCTCACGAGGCTTTGCACGAGGCTTTCCCACGACGTTTACCCACTGGGCTGTCTCACATGCCACCGTGTTGTGAGTCGTCCTTGGCTTGAAAGTCGAGGCAGTGCTGGGAAACTGGTTTCCCTGTTATGGACTGAGCATCTGGGGCACTCTGGGAATGGTGGCACGACCCTGGAGTTCCTCTCGCCTTTCCTGGGAGAGCGCCTCCTCTTGAGATGCGACGGAACGCCGGGAATTCTTTCCCGACCACGCAGGGAAAGGATCCCTCCTCTCGAGCTAGGAGGCAGAAACGGGTCTCCTCTGGATGTGGGCGGGACTCTCGTGCTTCCTTTCGAGTGGAGCCGGGTAAGTCGGGGAACTTCTTGAGTTGCAGCAAGGGTGTGAAGGACCCTTTGGAAGTTCCAGAGGTTAGCTGTGATTAGCCTCGAGAAGCCTCAGCGGAAATGGTCCTCATCTTGCCTGGAGGGGAGAACCTCCTGGATTTTCTCGAGTTGCGGCAGGTGCTCTCGACTTACGACGGGGACCTCAGGGACCCGCTATTG
>NW_017202017.1:0-6508 GCF_001704415.2 Capra hircus
TACTTCTGGAGTCTCCCCAGGGGTCAGAGTCAGTCCTCGTCTCGAGTGGGGCATTGCACGTGCGCTTTCTCCCGAGCTGTAGCAGCAGTGTCACGCTTCCCTTCTCGTGGAACAAGGGATCAGGGGCTTTCCCTCAAGGCTTTCCGACGAGGCTTTCCCCACGAGGTTCCCACAGGCTGTCCCACGTGCCACCGGTGTGAGTCGCGATCCTCGGCTTGAAAGTCGAGGCAGTGCAGGGAAAACAGGTTTCCCTTGAAGTGGACTGAGACATCTGGGGGACTCTGGGAATGGTGGCACGACCCTGGAGTTCCTCTTCCCTTTCCTGTGAGAGCACCTCCTCTTGAGATGCGACGGGAACGCCGGGAATTCTTTCCCCAACACGCAGGGAAAGGATCCCTCCTCTCGAGATAGAGGCGGAAACGGGCTCCTCTGAATGTGGGCGGGACTCTCGTGCTTCCTCTCGAGGAGACGGTATGTCGGGGAACTTCTTGAGTTGCAGCAAGGTGTGAAGGACCCCTTGGAAGTTCCAGAGTTTAGGTGTGATTAGCCTCGAGACGCCACAGCGGAAATGGGCCTCATCTCGCCTGGAGGGGAGAACCTCCTGGATTTTCTCGAGTTGCGGCAGGTGCTCTCGACTTACCACAGGGACCTCAGGGACCCGCTCTGGTGGCCTCAGGAAAGGCCAGTCCCCATGCGAGTTGCTCGGGGGCCTCTCGGGATTCCTCTCCCGACGATGCCGGGGCCTAAGACCTAGTGTGAAGTCGGTGCTGGAACCTGAGGATTCCTCTCCAGTGCTGACATGTACCTTGGGGTACTTCTGGAGTCTCCCCAGGGGAGTCAGTCCTCGTCTCGGAGGAGGGGAATGCACATGCGCTTTCCTGCCGAGCTGTAGCAGTAGTGTCGCGCTTCCCTTCGCGTGGATCAAGGCATCTGTTGGTTTCCCTCGAGGCTTTCCCAGGAGGTTTTCCCAGGAGGCTTTCCCACGAGGCTTTCCCACAGGTCTGTCCCACGTGCCACTGTGGTGTGAGTCGATCCTCGGCTTGAAATTCGAGGCAGTGCATGGAAAACAGGTTTCCCTGGAATGGACTGAGATATCTGGGGGACTCTGGGAATGGTGGCTGGACCCTGGAGTTCCTCTCGCCTTTTCCTGTGGAGAGCGCCTCCTCTTGAGATGGGACGGAAACGCCGGGAATTCTTTCCCGAACACGCAGGGAAAGGATCCCTCCTCTCGAGCTAGGAGGCGGAAACGAGGCTCCTCTGGATGTGGGCGGAACACTCGTGCTTCCTCTCCAGTGGAGACGGGTATGTCGGGGAATTCTTGAGTTGCAGGCAAGTGGTGTGAAGGACACTTTGGAAGTTCCAGAGGTTAGGTGTGATTAGCCTCGGAGACACCTCAGCAGAAACGGGGCCTCATCTCGCCTGGAGGGAGAACCTCCTGGTTTTTGTCGAGTTGTGGCAGGTGCTCTCGACTTACGACGGGGACCACAGGGCCGCGCTCTGGTGGCCTCAGGAAAGGCCAGTCCCCATGGCGAGTTGCTCGGGGTCCTCTCGGGATTCCTCTCCCGTCGATGCTGGGGCCTAAGATCTTGTGTGGAGTCGGTGTCGGATCCTGAGGATTCCTATCCAGTGCTGACATGGATCTTGGGGTAACTTCTGGAGTCTCCCCAGGGGAGTCAGTCCTCGTCTCGAGTGGGGGCATGCACGTGCGCTTTCGTCCCGAGCTGTAGCAGCAGGTGTCGCTCTTCCCTTCGCGTGGATCAAGGGATCTGTGGCTTTCCCTCGGAGGCTTTCCCACGAGGCTTTCCACGAGGCTTTCCCACAGGACTGTCCAGCGTGCCACCATGGTGTGACTCGATCTCGGCTTGGAAAGTCGAGGCAGTGAAGGGAAAACAGGTTTCCCTGGAATGGACTGAGACATCTGGGGGACTCTGGGAATGGTGGCACGACCCTGGAATTCCTCTCGCCTTTCCTGTGGAGAGCACCTCCTCTTGAGATGCGACGGGAAGGCCAGGAATTCTTTCCCGATCACGCAGGGAAAGGATCCGTCCTCTCGAGCTAGTAGGCGGAAACGGGGCTCCTCTGGATGTGGGCGGTACTCCCCTGCTTCCTATCGAGTGGAGACGGGTATGTCGGAGAACTTCCTGAGTTGGCAGCAAGGGTGTGAAGGACCTTTTGGAAGTTCCAGAGGTTAGGTGTGATTAGCCTCGAGACGCCTCAGCGGAATTGGGCCTCATCTCGCCTGGAGGGGAGAACCTACTGGATTTTCTCGAGTTGCAGCAGGTTCTCTCGACTTACGACGGGGACCTCAGGGACCCGCTCTGGTGACATCAGGAAAGGCTAGTCCACATGCGAGTTGCTCGGGGGCCTCTTGGGATTCCTCTCCCGTCGACGCTGGGCCTAAGACCTTGTGTGGAGTCGGTGCCGGAACCTGAGGATTCCTCTCCAGTGCTGACATGATCTTGGGGTTCTTCTGGAGTCTCCCCAGGGGAGTCAGTCCTCGTCTCGAGTGGGGGCATGCACGTGCGCTTTGCTCCCGAGCTGTAGCAGCAGTGTCTCCCTTCCCTTCGCGTGGATCAAGGGATCTGCGGCTTTCCCTCGAGGCTTTCCCACGAGGCCTTCCCACGAGGCTTTCCCACAGGGCTGTCCCACGTGCCACCGTGGTGTGAGTCGATCCTCGGATTGAAAGTCGAGGCAGTGCAGGGAAAACAGGTTTTCCTGGAATGGACTGAGACATCTGGGGGACTCTGGGAATGGTGGCACGACCCTGGAGTTCCTCTCGCATTTCCTGTGGAGAGCACCTCCTCTTGAGATGGGACGGGAACGCCAGGAAATCTTTCCCGAACACACAGGGAAAGGATCCCTCCTCTCGAGCTAGGAGGCGTAAGTGGGGCTACTCTGCATGTGGGCGGGACTCTCGTGCTTCCTCTCCAGTGGAGACGGGTATGTCGGGGAACTTCTTGAGTTGCAGCAAAAGTGTGAAGGACCCTTTGGAAGTTCCAGAATATAGGTGTGATTAGCCTCGAGTCGCCTCAGCGAAAATATGCCTCATCTCGCCTGGAGGGGAGAACCTCCTGGATTTTCTCGAGTTGCGGCAGGTGGTCTCGACTTACGACTGGGACCTCAGGGACCCGCTCTGGTGGCCTCAGGTAATTCCAATAACCGAGCGAGTTGCTCGGAGGCCTCTCGGGATTCCTCTCCCGTCGATGCGGGGACTAAGATCTTGTGTGGAGTCGGTGCCGGAACCGGAGCGTTCCTCTCCAGTGCTGACATGGATCTTGGGGTACTTCTGGCGTCTCCCAGGCGCGTCAGTCATCGTCTGCATGTGGGGGCATGCACGTGCGCTTTCCTCCCGAGCTGTAGCAGCAGTGTCGCGCTTCCCTTCGCGTAGATCAAGGGATCTGTGTGTTTCCCTCGAGGCTTTCCCTGGAGGCTTTTTTCCCGAGACTTTCCCACAAGGCTGTCCCACGTGCCACCATGGTGTGATTTGATCCTGGGCTTGCAAGTCGATGCAGTGCAGGGAAAAGCAGGTTTCCTTGGAATGGACGGAGACATCTGGTGTCTCTGGGAATGGTGGCACGACCCTGGAGTTCCTCTCGCCTTTCCTGTGGAAAGCGCCTCTCCTTGAGGTGCGATGGGAACGTCGGAAATTCTTTCCCGACCACGCAGGGAAAGGATGCCCCCTCTCGAGCTAGGAGGTGGAAACGGGCCTCCTCTGAATGCGGGCGGGACTCTCGTGCTTCCTCTCGAGTGGAGACGGGTTTGTCGGGGAACTTCTTGAGATGCAGCAAGGGTGTGAAGGACCCTTTGGAAGTTCCAGAGGTTAGATGTGATTTGCCTGGAGACGCCTCAGCGGAAATGGGCCTCATCTCGCTGGAGGGGAGAACCTCCTGGATTTTCTCGAGTTGCGGCAGGTGGTCTCGACTTACGATGGGGACCTCAGGGACCCGCTCTGGTGGCCTCAGGAAAGGCCAGTCGCCATGCGAGTTGCTCGGGGCCTCTCGGGATTCCCCTCCTGTCGATGCCGGGGCCTAAGACCTTGTGCGGAGTCGGTGCTGGAACCTGAGGATTCCTCTCCAGTGCCGACATGGATCTTGGGGTACTTCTGGAGTGTCCCCAGGGGAGTCAGTCCTCGTCTCGAGTGGGGGCATGCACGTGCGCTTTCCTCCCGAGCTATAGCAGCAGTGTCACGCTTCCCTTCTCATGGATCAAGTTATCTGTGGCTTTCGCTCGAGGCTTTCCCACGAGGCTTTCCCACGAGGCTTTCCCACAGGGCTGTCCCACGTGCCACCTTTGTGTGAGTCGATCATCGGCTTGAAAGTCGAGGCAGTGCAGGGAAAACAGGTTTCTCTGGAATGGACTGAGACATCTGAGGGACTCAGGGAATGGTGGCACGACCCTGGAGTTCCTCTCGCCTTTCCTGTTGAGAGCTCCTCCTCTAGAGATGCGACGGGAACGCCAGGAATTCTTTCCCGACCACGCAGGGAAAGGATCCCTCCTCTGGAGTGAGGAGGCGGAAACGAGGCTCCTCTGGATGTGGGCGGAACACTCGTGATTCCTCTCCAGTGGAGACGGGTATGTCGGGGAACTTCTTGAGTTGCAGCAAGGGTGTGAAGGACACTTTGGAAGTTCCAGAGTTTAGGTGTGATTAGCCTCGAGACACCTCAGCGGAAACGGCCTCATCTCGCCTGGAGGGGAGAACCTCCTGGTTTTTGTCGAGTTGTGGCAGGTGCTCTCGAGTTACGACGGGGTCCTCAGGGACGCGCTCTGGTGGCCTCAGGAAAGGCCAGTCCCCATGCGAGTTGCTCGGGGTCCTCTCGGGATTCCTCTCCCGTCGATGCTGGGGCCTAAGATCTTGTGTGGAGTCGGTGTCGGAACCAGAGGATTCCTATCCAGTGCCGACATGGATCTTGGGGTACTTCTGGAGTCT
Source organism: Capra hircus (assembly GCF_001704415.2). NCBI lineage: Eukaryota > Metazoa > Chordata > Mammalia > Artiodactyla > Bovidae > Capra > Capra hircus. Next base: position 4,928 of record NW_017202017.1, read on the forward strand.
CCCCAGGGGAGTCAGTCCTCGTCTCGAGTGGGGGCATGCACGTGCGCTTTCGTCCCGAGCTGTAGGAGCAGTGTCGCTCTTCCCTTCGCGTGGATCAAGGGATCTGTGGCTTTCCCTCGAGGCTTTCCCACGAGGCTTTCCCACGAGGCTTTCCCACAGGACTGTCCAACGTGCCACCATGGTGTGACTCGATCCTCGGCTTGAAAGTCGAGGCAGTGAAGGGAAAACAGGTTTCCCTGGAATGGACTGAGACATCTGGGGGACTCTGGGAATGGTGGCACGACCCTGGAATTCTTCTCGCCTTTCCTGTGGAGAGCACCTCCTCTTGAGATGCGACGGGAAGGCCAGGAATTCTTTCCCGATCACACAGGGAAAGGATCCGTCCTCTCGAGCTAGTAGGCGAAAACGGGGCTCCTCTGGATGTGGGCGATACTCCCCTGCTTCCTCTCGAGTGGAGACGGGTATGTCGGGGAACCTCTTGAGTTGCAGCAAGGGTGTGAAGGACCCTTTGGAAGTTCCAGATGTTAGATGTGATTAGACTCAAGACGCCTCAGCGGAAAAGGGCCTCATCTCGCCGGGAGGGGAGAACCTCCTGGATATTCTCGAGTTGCGGCAGGTGCTCTCAACTTACGACGGGGACCTCAGGGACCCGCTCTGGCTGGCCTCAGGAAAGGCCAGTCCCCATGCGAGTTGCTCGGGGGCCTCTCCAGATTCCTCTCCCATCGATGCCGGGGCCTAAGACCTTGTGGGGAGTCCGGTGCCGGAACCTGAGGATTCCTCTCCAGTGCTGACATGGATCCTGGGGTACTTCTGGAGTCTCCCCAGGGGAGTCAGTCCTTCGTCTCGATTGGAGACATGCACGTGCGCTTTCCTCCCGAGCTGTAGCAGCAGTGTAACGACTCCCTTCGCGTGGATCAAGGGATCAGTGGCTTTCCCTCGAGGCTTTCCCACGAGGCTTTCCCACGAGGCTTTCCCACAGGGCTGTCCCACGTGCCACCGTGTTGTGAGTCGATCCTCGGCTTGAAAGTCGAGGCAGTGCGGGGAAAACAGGTTTCCCTGGAATGGAGCTGAGACATCTGGGGAACTCTGGGAATGTGGCAGGACCCTGGAGTTCCTCTCGCCTTTCCTGTGGAGAGCGCCTCCACTTGAGATGTGACGGGAATGCCGGGAATTTTTTCCCGACCACGCAGGGAAAGGATCCCTCCTCTCGAGCTAGCAGCGGAAAAGGGGCTCCTCTGGATGTGGGCGGGACTCTCGTGCTTCCTCTCGAGTGGAGACGGGTATGTCGGGGAACTTCTTGAGTTGCAGCAAGGGTGTGAAGGACCCTTTGGAAGTTCCAGATGGTTAGGATGTGATTAGCCTCGAGATGCCTCAGCGGAAATGGGCCTCATCTCGCCTGGAGGGGAGAACCTCCTGGATTTTCTCGAGTTGCGACAGGTGCTCTCGACTTTACGAGGGACTCAGGGACCCGCTCTGGTGGCCTCAGGAAAGGCCAGTCCCCATGCCGAGTTGCACGGGCGCCTCTCGGGATTCCTCTCCCGTCGATGCGGGGGCTAAGACCTTCTGTGGAGTTGCGGTGCC
>NW_017202018.1:0-6507 GCF_001704415.2 Capra hircus
ACTCTCAAGATGGAGGGGCTCTCCACAGAAGGGCGAGGCATAAGGTAATCCATGTGGTCGTGCCACCATTCCAGAGTCCCCAGATGTCTCAGTCCATTCCAGGGAACCTGTTTTCCTGCACTGCCTTGACTTCAAGCCGAGGATCAACTCACACCACGGTGGCACGTGGGACAGCCCCTGCGGGAAAGCCTTGCGGGAAAGCCTCGTGGGAAAGCCTCGGGGAAAGCCACAGATCCCTTGACCCACGCGAAGGAAGCGTGACACTGCTGCTACAGCTCGGGAGAAAGCGCACGTGCATGCCCCCACTTCGAGACGAGGACTGACTGCCCTGAAGACTCCAGAAGTACCCCAAGATCCATGTCAGCACTGGAGAGGAATCCTCAGGTTCCAGCACCAACTCCACACAAGATCTTAGGCCCGGCGCATCGACGGGAGAGGAATCCGAGAGGTCCCCCGAGCAACTCGCATGGGACTGGCCTTTCCTGAGGCCACCAGAGCGGTCCCTGAGGTCCCCGTCGTTAGTCGAGAGCATCTGCCGCAACTCGAGAAATCCAGGAGGTTCTCCCTCCAGGCGAGATGAGGCCCATTTCCGCTGAGGCGTCTCCAGGAAATCACACCTAACATCTGGAACTTCCAAAGGTCCTTCACACCCTTGCTGCAACTCAAGAAGTTCCCCGACATACCCGTCTCCACTCGAGAGGAAGCAGGAGAGTCCCGCCCAATCAAGAGGAGCCCGTTTCCGCCTCCTAGCTCGAGAGTTTGATCCTTTCCCTGCGTGTTCGGGAAAGAATTCCCGGCGTTCCGTCCCATCTCAAGAGGAGGCGTCTCCACAGGAAAAGCGAGAGGAACTCCAGGTCCTGCCACCATTCCCAGAGTCCCCAGATGTCTCAGTCCATTCCAGGAAACCTGTTTCCCCTGCACTGCCTCGACTTTCAAGCCGAGGATCGACTCACACACGGTGGCACGTGGGGCAGCCTGTGGGAAAGCCTCGTGGGAAAGCCTCGAGGGAAAGCCACAGATCCCTTGATCCACGCGAAGGAAGCGTGACACTGCTGCTAAGCTCGGAGGAAAGCGCACGTGCATGCCCCCATTCAAGACGAGGACTGACTCCCCTGGGGAGACTCCAGAAGTACCCCAAGATCCATGTCAGCACTGGAGAGAAATCCTCAGGTTCCAGCACCGACTCACACAAGGTCTTAGGCCCTGGCATCGATGGCAGAGCAATACCGAGAGCCCCGAGCAACTCGCATGGGACTGACCTTTCCTGAGGCCACCAGAGCGGGTCCCTTTGGGCCCCGTCGTAAGTCGAGGGCACCTGCCGCAACTCGAGAAAATCCAGGAGGTTCTCCCTCTAGCGAGATGATGCCCATTTCCAGAGAGGCGTCTCGAGGGTAATCACATCTAACCTCTGGAACTTCCAAAGGATCCTTCACACCTTGCTGCAACTCAAGAAGTTCCCCGACATACCCGTCTCCACTCGAGAGGAAGACGAGAGTCCCGCCCATCCAGAGGAGCCCCGTTTCCGCCTCCTAGCTCGAGAGCTGGGATCCTTTCCCTGCGTGGTCGGGAAAGAATTCCCGGCGTTCCCGTCGCATCTCAAGAGGAGGGGCTCTCCACAGGAAGGGCGAGAGGTAATCCAGGGTCGTGCCACCATTCCCAGAGTCCCCCAGATGTCTCAGTCCATTCCAGGGAAACCTGTTTTCCCTGCACTGCCTCGAATTTAGAGCCGAGGTTCCACTCTCACCACGGTGGCACGTGGGACAGCCCCTGTGGAAAGCCTCGTGGGAAAGCCTCGAAAAAAGCCACAGATCCCTTGATCCATGCGAAGGGAAGCGTGACACTGCTGCTACAGCTCGGGAGGAAAGCGCACGTGCATGCCCCCATTCAAGACGAGGACTGACTCCCCTGGGGAGACTCCAGAAGTACCCCACGATCCATGTCAGCACTGGAGAGAATCCTCAGGTTCCAGCACGACTCCACACAAGGTCTTAGGCCCTGGCATCGATGGCAGAGCAATACCGAGAGGCCCCCGAGCAACTCCCATGGGGACTGACCTTTCCTGAGGCCACCAGAGCGGGTCCCTTTGGGCCCCATCGTAAGTCGAGGGCACCTGACGCAACTCGAGAAAATCCAGGAGGTTCTCCCCTCTAAGCGAGATGATGCCCATTTCCAGAGAGGCGTCTCGAGGGTAATCACATCTAACCTCTGGAACTTCCAAAGGATCCTTCACACCCTTGCTGCTACTCAAGAAGTTCCCCGACATACCCGTCTCCACTCGAGAGGAATGAGGAGAGTCCCTCCCTCATCCAGAGGAGCCCCGTTTCCGCCTCCTAGTTCGTGAGCTGGGATCCTTTCCCTGCGTGGTCGGGAAAGAATTCCCGGCGTTCCCGTCGCATCTCAAGAGGAGGGGCTCTCCACAGGAAGGGCGAGAGGTAATCCAGGGTCGTGCCACCATTCCCAGAGTCCCCCAGATGTCTCAGTCCATTCCAGGGAAACCTGTTTTCCCTGAACTGCCACGACTTTCAAGCCGAGGATCGACTCACACCACGGTGGCTTGTGGGACAACCCTGTGGGAAAGCCTCGTGGGCAAGCCTCGAGGGAAAGCCACAGATCCCTTGATCCAAGCGAAGGGAAGCGTGACACTGCTGTTACAGCTCGGGAGGAAAGCGCAAGGGCAAGCCCCCACTCGAGACGAGGACTGACTCCCCTGGGGAGACTCCAGAAATATCCGAAGATCCATGTCAGCACCGGAGAGGAATCCTCAGGTTCCGACAGCGACTCCACACAAGATCTTAGGCCCCGGCATCGACGGGATATGAATCCCGAGATGACCCGAGCAACTCGCTGGGGACTGGCCTTTCCTGAGGCCACCAGAGCGGGTTCCAGAGGCCCGTTAAGTGTGATTAGCCTCCGAGATGCCTCAGCGAAAATCGGAGGCTCATCTCGCGTGACGGCGGAGATACCTCCGGATTTTCTCGAGTTGAGGCAGGTGCTCGTCTAATCTTACGACGGGGACCTCAGGGACCCGCTCTGGTGGCCTCAGGAAAGGCCAGTCCCCAGCGAGTTGCTCGGGGTCATCTCGGGATTCATATCCCGTCGATGCCGGGGCCTAAGATCTTGTGTGGAGTCGCTGTCGGAACCTGAGGATTCCTCTCCGGTGCTGACATGGATCTTCGGATATTTCTGGAGTCTCCCCAGGGGAGTCAGTCCTCGTCTCGAGTGGGGGCTTGCCCTTGCGCTTTCCTCCCGAGCTGTAACAGCAGTGTCACGCTTCCCTTCGCTTGGATCAAGGGATCTGTGGCTTTCCCTCGAGGCTTGCCCACGAGGCTTTCCCACAGGGTTGTCCCACAAGCCACCGTGGTGTGAGTCGATCCTCGGCTTGAAAGTCGTGGCAGTTCAGGGAAAACAGGTTTCCCTGGAATGGACTGAGACATCTGGGGGACTCTGGGAATGGTGGCACGACCCTGGATTACCTCTCGCCCTTCCTGTGGAGAGCCCCTCCTCTTGAGATGCGACGGGAACGCCGGGAATTCTTTCCCGACCACGCAGGGAAAGGATCCCAGCTCACGAACTAGGAGGCGGAAACGGGGCTCCTCTGGATGAGGGAGGGACTCTCCTCATTCCTCTCGAGTGGAGACGGGTATGTCGGGGAACTTCTTGAGTAGCAGCAAGGGTGTGAAGGATCCTTTGGAAGTTCCAGAGGTTAGATGTGATTACCCTCGAGACGCCTCTCTGGAAATGGGCATCATCTCGCTTAGAGGGGAGAACCTCCTGGATTTTCTCGAGTTGCGTCAGGTGCCCTCGACTTACGATGGGGCCCAAAGGGACCCGCTCTGGTGGCCTCAGGAAAGGTCAGTCCCCATGGGAGTTGCTCGGGGGCCTCTCGGTATTGCTCTGCCATCGATGCCAGGGCCTAAGACCTTGTGTGGAGTCGGTGCTGGAACCTGAGGATTTCTCTCCAGTGCTGACATGGATCGTGGGGTACTTCTGGAGTCTCCCCAGGGGAGTCAGTCCTCGTCTTGAATGGGGGCATGCACGTGCGCTTTCCTCCGAGCTGTAGCAGCAGTGTCACGCTTCCCTTCGCATGGATCAAGGGATCTGTGGCTTTCCTCGAGGCTTTCCCACGAGGCTTTCCCACGAGGCTTTCCTACAGGGCTGTCCCACGTGCCACCGTGGTGTGAGTGGAACCTCGGCTTAAAGTCGAGGCAGTGCAGGGAAAACAGGTTTCCCTGGAATGGACTGAGACATCTGGGGGACTCTGGGAATGGTGGCACGACCTGGATTACCTCTCGCCCTTCCTGTGGAGAGCCCTCCTCTTGAGATGCGACGGGAACGCCGGAATTCTTTCCCGACACGCAGGGAAAGGATCCCAGCTCACGAGCTAGGAGGCGGAAACGGGGCTCCTCTGGATGAGGGAGGGACTCTCCTCATTCCTCTCGAGTGGAGACGGGTATGTCGGGGAACTTCTTGAGTTGCAGCAAGGGTGTGAAGGATCCTTTGGAAGTTCCAGAGGTTAGATGTGATTACCTCGAGACGCCTCTCTGGAAATGGGCTCATCTCGCCTTAGAGGGAGAACCTCCTGGATTTTCTCGAGTTGCGGCAGGTGCCCTCGACTTACGACGGGGCCCAAAGGGACCCGCTCTGGTGGCCTCAGGAAAGGTCAGTCCCCATGCGAGTTGCTCGGGGCCTCTCGGTATTGCTCTGCCATCGATGCCAGGGCTAAGACCTTGTGTGGAGTCGGTGCTGGAACCTGAGGATTTCCTCTCCAGTGCTGACATGGATCTGGGGTACTTCTGGAGTCTCCCCAGGGGAGTCAGTCCTCGTCTTGAATGGGGGCATGCACGTGCGCTTTCCTCCCGAGCTTTAGCAGCAGTGTCACGCTTCCCTTCGCGTGGATCAAGGGATCTGTGGCTTTCCCTCGAGGCTTTCCACGAGGCTTTCCCACAGGCTGCCCCACGTGCCACCTGGTGTGAGTCGATCCTCGCTTGAAAGTCGAGGCAGTGCAGGGAAACAGGTTTCCTGGAATGGACTGAGACATCTGGGGGACTCTGGGAATGGTGGCACGACCTGGAGTTCCTCTCGCTTTCCTGTGGAGAGCGCCTCCTCTTGAGATGGGACGGGAACGCCGGAATTCTTCCGACACGCAGGGAAAGGATCCCTCTCGAGCTAGGAGGCGGAAACGGGCTCCTCTGGATGTGGGCGGGACTCTCCTGCTTCCTCTCGAGTGGAGACGGGTATGTCGGGGAACTTCTTGAGTTGCAGCAAGGGTGTGAAGGACCTTTTGGAAGTTCCAGAGTTAGGTGTGATTTTCCTCGAGACGCCTCAGCGGAAATGGGCCTCATCTCGCCTGGAGGGGAGAACCTCCTGGATTTTCTCGAGTTGCGGCAGGTGCTCTCGACTTACGACGGGGACCTCAGGGACCCGCTCTGGTGGCCTCAGGAAAGGCCAGTCCCCATGCGAGTTGCTCGGGGCCTCTCGGGATTCCTCTCCGTCGATGCTGGGCCTAAGACTTGTGGAGTCGGTGCTGGAACCTGAGGATTCCTCTCCAGTGCTGACATGGATCTTGGGGTACTTCTGGAGTCTCTCAGGGCAGTCAGTCCTCTCTCGAGTGGGGGCATGCACGTGCGCTTTTCCTCCCGAGCTGTAGCAGCAGTGTCACGCTTCCCTTCACGTGGTCAAGGGATCTGTGGCTTTCCCTCGAGGCTTTCCCACGAGGCTTTCCCGCAGGGCTTTCCCCAGGGCTGTCCACGTGCCACCGTGGTGTGAGTTGATCCTCGGCTTGAAGGTCAAGGCAGTGCAGGGAAAACAGGTTCCCTGGAATGGACTGAGACATCTGGGGGACTCTGGGAATGGTGGCACGACCCTGCAGTTCCTCTCGCCTTTCCTGTGGAGAGCGCCTCCTCTTGAGATGCGACGGAACGCCGGGAATTCTTTCCCGACACACAGGGAAAGGATCCCTCTGTCAAGCTAGGAGGCAGAAACGGGGCTCCTCTGGATGTGGGGGGACTGTCGTGCTTCCTCTCAATAGGAGACGGGTATGTCGGGGAACTTCTTGAGTTGCAGCAAGGGTGTGAAGGACCCTTTTGGAAGTTCCAGAGTTTAGGTGTGATTAGCCTGGAGACGCCTCAGCGGAAATGGGCCTCATCTCGCCTGGAGGGGAGAACCTCCTGGATTTTTTCGAGTTGGGCAGGTGCTCTCGACTTACGACGGGGACCTCAGGGACCCGCTCTGTTCGCCTCAGGAAAGGCCAGTCCCCATGCGAGTTGCATAGGGGCCTCTCGGGATTCCTCTCTCGTCGATGCCGGGCCTAAGACCTTGTGTATAGTCGGTGCCGGAACCTGAGGATTCCTCTCCAGTGCTGACATGGATCTTGGGGTACTTCTGGAGTCTCCCCAGGGGAGTCAGTCCTCGTCTCGAGTGGGGCATGGATGTGCGCTTTCCTCCGAGCTGTAGCAGCAGTGTCACGCTTCCTTCGCGTGGATCAAGGATCTGTGGCTTTCGCACGAG
>NW_017202019.1:0-6507 GCF_001704415.2 Capra hircus
CCGAGGAGTCAAAATCTTTATAATAGGACTGATTAAAGTTTCATTTTTTGGTCAATGCTTGCTGCTAAATTTTCATATCCTTTATTTTTAGATAGAGTTGTATATTAAAAAAACAAGTAGTAGACCTGGTATTAGCAACATTAGATCTTTGAGTTAAGTACCTTCTTTGTTATAACCCACTGCACCTTTGTTCTATAGAGATGTAACTTTAATGCTTTAAGGAAATGCAGATTAAAGAAAAAACTTCAGAGGAAACAAAATTAACATTCATTAAGGAAGAGAGCCAAAAAGTGTTTAACAAGCCTCTTGGCCAGAAGATAATGTAAATCACCAGAGACCTTTTGTATACAAAATAATGTACAGAAAGAGTCTGGGTGCGAACGCTACATAATTTTGTGTTACCCATTGAACTCCATGTTTTATCAAAAGTATAAAAGGCTTTTATGAACAATAAAGGATGGGGGCAGTTTCTCGGACCAGTTTCTCGAACTAGTCTCTCGCCTGGTTTCTTGGGACTCAGGGGCTCTTTTCTTCTCCTGTGTCTTTTTCTCTCTTCTTCTTCTCTCCCTTTCCTTCTCTCTGCTTTACTTTAACTTCAGGCTGAATCTCCACCAGGGGCGCGGAGGCTCGTCAGGTCTACTTACTTGCCTGGCTGTTAAGACCTGCACGAAAGGGAGCTTAAGGCGAGGCACCCTTAGATATTCAAGCAGGGGCTGGTGGCCCAACGTAGATGGTGAAAATTCCTTGTCTGGAATTTTATTGGTCTTCCAAGTAAACCAAGCTATTCAGCCCTTTTCCTCCAGTTAATCTTCTTACTACACTACAATTTCTTAATCTAATCTTACATTAATAAATAAAAAAGACTTTCCACGACAACGCCGTACATCCATCGAATTCCCTGTATCCAGCGGGCTGGACCCCGGCAGACTGAGATATCTGGGGGACTCTTGGAATGGTGGCACGAGCCTGGAGTTCCTCCGCCTTTCCTGTGGAGAGCGCCTCCTCATGAGATGCGACGGGAACACCGGGAATTCTTTCCCGAACATGCAGGGAAAGGATACCTGACCTCGAGGTGTGAGGCGGAAACGGGGCTCCTCTGGATGTGGGCGGGATTCTCGTGCTTCTTCTCGAGTGGAGTCAGGTATGTCGGAGAACTTCTTGAGTTGCAGCAAGGGTGCGAAGGAACCTTTGGAAGTTCCAGATGTTAGGTATGGTTAGCCTCGAGACGCCTCAGAGGAAAAGGGCCTCATCTCGCCTGGAGGGGAGAACGTCCTGGATTTTCTCGAGTTGCGGCAGGTGCTCTTGACTTACTACGGGACCTCAGGGACCCGCTCTGGTGGCCTCAGGAAAGGCCAGTCCCCATGCAAGTTGCTCGGGGCCTCTCGAGATTCCTCTCCCGTCGATGCCGGGGCCTAAGACCCTGTGTGGAGTCGGTGCCGGAACCTGAGGTTTCCTCTCCAGTGCTGACATGGATCTTGGGTACTTCTGGAGTCTCCCCAGGGGAGTTAGTCGTCGTCTTGTGTGGGGGCATGAACGTGCACTTTCCTCCCGAGCTGTAGCAGCAGTGCAATGCTTCCCTTCGCGTGGATCAAGGGATCTGTGGCTTTCCCTCGAGGCTTTCCCACGAGCTTTCCCACAGGGCTGTCCGCACGTGCCATCGTGGTGTGAGTCGATCCTCGGCTAGAAATTCGAGGCAGTGCAGGGAAAAACAGGTTTCCCTGAAATGGACTGAGACATCTGGGGGACTCTGGGAATGGTGGCACGACCCTGGAGTTCCTCTCGCCTTTCCTGTGGAGAGCGCCTCCTCTTGAGATGCGACAGGAACGCCGGGAATTCTTTCCCGAACACGCAGGGAAAGGATCCCTCCTCTCGAGATAGGAGGCGGAAACGGGGCTCCTATGGATGTGGGCGGATCTCTGGTGCTTCGTCTCGAGTGGAGACGGGTATGTCGGGGAACTTTCTTGAGTTGCAGCAAGGGTGTGAAGGGTCCTTTGGAAGTTCCAAAGGTTAGGTGTGATTAGCCTCGAGACGCCTCAGCGGAAATGGGCCTCATCTCGCCTGGAGGGGAGAACCTCCTGGATGTACTCAAGTTGCGGCAGGTGCTCTCGACTTACGACGGGGACTTCAGGGACCCACTCTGGTGGCCTCAGGAAAGGCCAGTCCCCATGCGAGTTGCTCGGGGTCCTCTCGGGATTCTTCTCCCGTCGATGCCGGGGCCTAAAACCTTGTGTGGAGACGGTGCCGGAACCTGCGGATTCCTCTCCAGTGCTGACATGGATCTTGGGGTATTTCTGGAGTCTCCCCAGGGGAGTCAGTCCTCGTCTCGAGTGGGGGCATGCACGTGCGCTTTCCTCCCGAGCTGTAGCAGCAGTGTCGCGCTTCCATTCGCGAGGATCAAGGGATCTGTGGCTTTCCCTCGAGGCTTTCCCACGAGGCTTTCCCACGAGGCTTTCCCACAGGGCTGTCCTACGGGCCACCGTGGTGTGAGTCGATCCTCGTCTTGAAAGTTAAGGCAGTGCAGGGGAAAACTGGTTTCCCTGGAATGGACGCAGATATTTGGGGGACTCTGGGAATGGTAGCACGACCCTGGAGTTCCTCTCGCCTTTCCTGTGGAGATCGCCTGCTCTTGAGATGCGATGAGAACACCTGGAATTCTTTCCCGACCACGCAGGGAAAGGATCCCTCCTCTCGAGCTAGGAGACGGAAACGGGGCTCCTCTGGATGTGGGGGGGACTCTCGTGCTTCCTCTCGAGTGGAGACGGGTATGTCGGGGAACTTCTTGAGTTGCATCAAGGGTGTGAAGGACCCTTTGGAAGTTCCAGAGGTTAGGTGTGATTAGCCTCGAAACGCCTCAGCGGAAATGGGCCTCATCTCGCCTGCAGGGGAGACCTCCTGGATGTTCTCGAGTTGCGGCAGGTGCTCTCGACTTACGACGGGGACCTCAGGGACCCGCTCTGGTGGCCTCAGGAAAGGCCAGTCCCCATGCCAGTTGCTCGGGGGCCTCTCGGGATTCCTCTCCCGTCGATGCCGGGGCCTAAGACCTTGTGTGGAGTCAGTGCCGGAACCTGAGGATTCCTCTCCAGTGCTGACATGGATCTTGGGGGTACTTCTGGAGTCTCCCCAGGGGAGTCAGTCCTCGTATCGAGTGGGGGCATGCACGTGCGCTTTCCTCTCGAGGTGTAGCAGCAGTGTCGCGCTTCCATTCGCGTGGATCAGGGGATCTGTGGCTTTCCCACGAGGCTTTCCCACGAGGCTTTCCCCCGAGGCTTTCCCACGAGGCTTTCCCACAGGGCTGCCCCACGTGCCACTGTGGTGTTAGTCGATCCTCGGCTTGAAAGTCGAGGCAGTGCAGGGAAAACAGGTTCCCTGGAATGGACTGAGATATCTGGGGGACTCTGGCAATGGTGGCACGAACCTGGAGTTCCTCTCACTTTTCCTCTGGAGAGCGCCTCCTCTTGAGATGCGACGGGAACGCCGCGAATTCTTTCCCCACCACGCAGGGAAAGGATCAAACCTCTCGAGCTAGGAGGCGGAAACGTGGCTCCTCTTGATGTGGGCGGGACTTTCCTGCTTCCTCTCGAGTGGAGACGGGTATGTCGGGGAACTTCTTGAGGTGCAGCTAGGGTGTGAAGGACCCTTTGGAAGTTCCAGAGTTAAGGTGTGATTAGCCTCGAGATACCTCAGCGGAAATGGGCCTCATGTCGCCTGGAGGGGAGAACCTCCTGGATTTTCTCGAGTTGTGGCAGGTGCTCTCGACTTACGACTGGGACCTCAGGGACCTGCTCTGGTGGCTTCAGGAAAGGCCAGTCCCCATGCGAGTTGCTCGGGGGCCTCTCGGGATTCCTCTCCGGTCGGTGCCGGGGCCTAAGACCTTGTGTGGAGTCAGTGCCGGAACCTGAGGATTCCTCTCCAGTGCCGACATGGATCTTCGGGGACTTCTGGAGTCTCCCCAGGGGCGTAAGTCCTCGTCTCGAGTGGGGGAATGCACGTGCGCTTTCCTCCCGAGCTGTAGCTGCAGTGTCACGCTTCCCTTTGCGTGGATCAAGGGATCTGTGGCTTTCCCTCTAGACTTTCCCATGAGGCGTTCCCACGAGGCTTTCCCACAGGGCTTTCCCACGTGCCACGGTGGTGTGAGTCGATCCTCGGCCTTTAAAGTCGAGGCAGTGAAGGGAAAACAGTTTTTCCCTGGAATGGACTGAGACATCTGGGGGACTCAGGGAATGGTGGCACGACCCTCGAGTTCCTCTCGCCTTTCCTGTGGAGAGCGCCTCCTCTTGAGATGCGACGGGAACGCCAGAAATTCTTTCCCACCACGCAGGGAAAGGATCCCTCCTCTCGAGCTAGCAGGCGGAAACGGGGCCACTCTGGATATGGCGGGACTCTCGGATTCCTCTTGAGTGGAGACGGGTATGTCGGGGAACTTCTTGAGTTGCAGCAAGGGTGTGAAGGACCCTTTGGAAGTTCCAGGGTTTAAGTGTGATTACCGCCTAGTTGCCTCAGAGGAAATGGGCCTCATCTAGCCTCGAGGGGAGAACCTCCTGGATTTTCTCGAGTTGCGGCAGGTGCTCTCGACTTACGACGAGGGCCTCAGGGACCCGCTCTGGTGGCCTCAGGAAAGGCCAGTCCCCATGCGAGTTGCTCGGGGGCCTCTCGGGATTCCTCTCCCGTCGATGCCGGGGCCTAAGACCTTGTGTGGACTCAGTGCCGGAACCTGAGGATTCCTCTCCAGTGCCGACATGGATCTTGGGGTTCTTCTGGAGTCTCCCCAGGGGAGTCAGTCCTCGTCTCGAGAGGGGGCATGCACGTGCGATTTCCTCCGGAGCTGTAGCAGCAGTGTCTCGCTTCCCTTCGCGTGGATCAATGGGTTTGTGGCTTTCCCTCGAGGCTTTCCCCGAGGCTTTCCCACGAGGCTTTCCCACGAGGCTTTCCCACAGGGCTGTCCCACGTGCCACCGTGGTGTGAGTTGATCCTCGGCTTGAAAGTCGACGCAGTGCAGGGAAAACAGGTTTCCGTGAAATGGACTGAGACATCTGGGGGACTCTGGGAATGGTGGCACGACCCTGGAGTTCCTCTCGCCTTTCCTGAGGAGAGCGCCTCCTCTTGAGATGTGACGGGAACACCGGGTATTCTATCCCGACCACGCAGTGAAAGGATCCCTCCTCTCGAGCAAGGAGGCGGAAACGGGGCTCCTCTGGATGTGGGCAGGCCTCTCGTGCTTCCTCTCGAGTGGAGACAGGTATGTCAGGGAACTTCTTGAGTTGCAGCAAGGACGTGAAGGACCCTTTGGAAGTTCCAGAGGTCAGGTGTGATAAGCCTTGAGTCGCCTCTGCGGAAATGGGCCTCATCTCGCCTGGAGGGGAGAACCTCCTGGATTTTCTCGAGTTGCGGCAGGTGCTCTCGACTTACGACAGGGACCTCAGAGACCCGCTCTGGTGGCCTCAGGAAACACCAGTCCCCATGCGAGTTACTCAGGGCCCTCTCGGGGTTCCTCTCCCGTCGATGCCAGGGCCTAAGACCTTGTGTGGAGTCGGTGCCGGAACCTGAGGATTCCTTTGCAGTGCTGACAAGGATCTTGGGGTACTTCTCCAGTCTCCCCACGGGAGTCAGTCCTCATCTCGAGTGGGGGCATGCACGTGCGCTTTCCTCCCGAGCTGTAGCAGCAGTGTCACGCTTCCCTTCGCGTGGATCAAGGTATCTGCGGCTTTCCCTCGAGGCTTTCCCACGAGTCTTTTCCACCGAGGCTTTCCCACGAGACTTTCCCACAGGGCTGTCCCACGTGCCACCGTGGTGTGAGTCGATCCTCGGCTAGAAAGTCGAGGCCAGTGCAGGGAAACAGGTTTCCGTGGAATGGACTGAGACATCTGGGGGACTCTGCGAATGGTGGCACGACACTGGAGTTCCTCTCGCCTTTCCTGTGGAGAGCGCCTCCTCTTGAATTGCGATGGGAACTCGGTGAATTCTTTCCAGACAACGCACGGAAAGGATCCCACCTCTGGAGCTAAGAGGCAGAAATGGGGCTCCTCTGGATGTGGGTGGGACTCTCGTGCTTCCTCTCGAGTGCAGACGGATATGTCGGAGAACTTCTTGAGTTGCAGCAAGGGTGTGAAGGACCCTTTGGAAGTTCCAGAGGTTAGGTGTGATTAGCCTTGAGACGCCTCAGCGGAAATGGGCCTCATCTCGCCTGGAGGGGGAGAACCTCCTGGATTTTCTCGAGTTGCGGCAGGTGCTCTCGACTTACGACTGGGACCTCAGGGACCCGCTCTGGTGGCCTCAGGAAAGGCCAGTCCCCATGCGAGTTGTTCGGGGGCCTCTCGGATTCCTCTCCCGTCGATGCTGGGGCCTAAGATCTTGTGTGGAGTCAGTGAGGGAACCTGAGGATTCCTCTCCAGTGCCGACATGGATCTTGGGGTACTTTGGAGTCTCACCAGGGCAGTCAGTCCTCGTCTCGAGTGGGTCCTGCTCGTGCGCTTTCCTCCCGAGCTGTAGCAGCACTGTCGCGCTTCCCTT
>NW_017202020.1:0-6507 GCF_001704415.2 Capra hircus
TGGGGGACTCTGGGAATGGTGGCACGACCCTGGAGTACCTCTCGCCTTCCTGTGGAGAGCCCCCCCCTTGAGATGCGACGGGAACGCCGGGAATTCTTTCCGACCACGCAGGGAAAGATCCCTGCTCTCGAGCTAGGAGGCGGAAACGGGGCTCCTCTGGATGAGGGAGGACTCTCCTGATTCCTCTCGAGTGGAGACAGGTATGTCGGGGAACTTCTTGAGTTGCAGCAAAGGGTGTGAAGGACCCTTTGTTAGTTCCAGAGGTTAGGTGTGATTAGCCTCGAGACGCCTCAGCGGAAATGGGGCTCATCTCGCCTGGAGGGAGAACCTCCTGGATTTTCTCGAGTTGCGGCAGGTGCTCTCGACTTACGACGGGGACCTCAGGGACCCGCTCTGGTGGCCTCAGGAAAGGCAGTCCCCATGCGAGTTGCTCGGGCCTCTCGGGATTCCTCTCCCGTCGATGCCGGGGCCTAAGACCTTGTGTGGAGTCGGTACCGGAACCTGAGCATTCCTCCCCAGTGCTGACATGGACCTTGGGGCACTTCTGGAGTATCTCCAGGGGATTCAGTCCTCGTCTCGAGTTGAGGCCTGCACGTGCGCTTTCCTCCCGAGCTTTAGCAGCAGTGTCACGCTTCCCTTCACGTGGATTAAGGGATCTGTGGCTTTCCCTCGAGGCTTTCCCACGAGGCTTTCCCACGAGGCTCTCCCACAGGGCTGTCCTACATGCCACCGTGGTGTGTGTCGATCCTCGGCTTGAAAGTCGAGGCAGTGCAGGGAAAACAGGTTTCCCTGGAATGGACTGAGACATCTGGGGGACTCTGGGAATGGTGGCACGACCCTGGAGTTCCTCTCGCCTTTCATGTCAAGAGCGCCTCCTCTTGAGATGCGATGGGAACGCCGGGAATTCTTTACAGATCACGCAGGGAAAGGATCCCTCCTCTCGAGCTAGGAGGCGGAAACGGGGCTGCTCTGCATGTGGGCGGGACTGTCGTGCTTCCTCTCGAGTCGAGACGGATATGTCGGGGAACTTCTTTAGTTGCAGCAAGGGTGTGAAGGACCCTTTGGAAGTTCCAGAGGTTAGGTGTGAATCGCCTCGAGACGCCTCAGCGGAAATGGGCCTCATCTCGCCTGGAGGGGAGAACCTCCTGGATTTTCTCGAGTTGCGGCAGGTGCTCTCGACTTACGACGGGGACCTCAGGGACCCGCTCTGGTGGCCTCAGGAAAGGCCAGTCCCCATGCGAGATGTTCGGGGCCTCTCGGTATTCCTCTCCCGTCGATGTCGGGACCTAAAACCTTGTGTGGAGTCGGTGCCAGAACCTGAGGATTCCTCTCCAGTGCTGACATGGATCTTGGGGTACTTCTGAAGTCTCCCCAGGGGAGTCAGTTTTCGTCTCCAGTAGGGGCATGGACGTGCGCTTTCTTCCCCAGCTGTAGCCGCAGTGTCACGCTTCCCTTCCCATGGATCAAGGGATCTCTGGCTTTCCCTCGAGGCTTTCCAACGAGGCTTTCCCACGAGGCTCTCCCACAAGGCTGTCCCACGTGCCACCGTGGTGTGAGTCAATCCTCGGCTTGAATGTCGAGGCAATACAGGGAAAGCAGGTTTCCCTGGTATGAACTGAGACATCTGGGGGACTCTGGGAATGGTGGCACGACCCTGGAGTTCCTCTCGCCTTTCCTGTGGAGAGCGCCTCTTCTTGAGATGCGACGGGAACGCCGGGAATTCTTTCCCGACCAGGCAGGGAAAGGAATCCTCCTCTCGAGCTGGGAGGCGGAAACGGGGCTTCTCTGGATGAGGGCGGGACTCTCGTGATTCCTCTCGAGCGGAGACGGGTATGTCGGGGAACTTCTTGAGTTGCAGCAAGGGTGTGAAGGACCCTTTGTAAGTTCCAGAGGTTAGGTGTGATTAGCCTCGAGACGCCTCAGCGGAAATGGGCCTCATCTCGCCTGGAGCGGAGAACCTCCTGGATTTTCTCGAGTTGTGGCAGGTGCTCTCAACATATGACGGAGACCTCAGGAACCCGCTATGGTGGCCTCAGGAAAGGCCAGTCCCCATGCGAGTAGCTCTGGGGCCTCTCGGGATTCCTCTCCCGTCGATGCCGGGGCCTAAGACCTTGTGTGGAATCTCTGCCGGAACCTGAGGATTCCTCTCCAGTCTGACATGGATTTGGGGTACTTTTGGAGTCTCCACAGGGGAGTCAGTATTCGTCTCGAATTGGGACATTCACGTGCGATTTCCTCTCGAGCTGTAGCAGCAGTGTCACGCTTCCCTTCCCGTGGATCAATGGATCTGTGGCTTTCCCTCGAGGCTTGCCCACGAGGCTTTCCCACAGGGCTGTCCCACATGCCACCGTGGTGTGAGTCGATCCTCGGCTTGAAAGTCGTGGCAGTGCAGGGAAAACAGGTTTCCCTGGAATGGACTGAGACATCTGGGGGACTCTGGGAATGGTGGCAAGACCCTGGAGTACCTCTCGCCCTTCCGGTGGAGAGCCCCTCCTCTTGAGTTGCGACGGGAACGCCGGTAATTCTTTCCCGACCACGCAGGTAATGGATCCCTGCTCTCGAGCTAGGAGGCGGAAACGGGGCTCCTCTGGATGAGGGAGGGACTCTCCTGATTCCTCTCGAGTGGAGACGGGTATGTCGGGGAACTTCTTGAGTTGCAGCAAGGGTGTGAAGGATCCTTTGGAAGTTCCAGAGGTTAGATGTGATTACCCTCGAGACGCCTCTGTGGAAATGGGCATCATCTCGCTTAGAGGGGAGAAACTCCTGGATTTTCTCGAGTTGCGGCAGGTGCCCTCGACTTACAACGGGGCCTTCAGGGACTCGCTCTGGTGTCCTCAGGAAAGGCCAGTCCCCATGCGAGTTGCTCGGGGCCTCTCGGTATTGCTCTGCCGTTGATGCCAGGGCCTAAGACCTTGTGTGGATCGGTGCTGGAACCTGAGGATTTCTCTCCAGTGCTGACATGGATCTTGGGGTACTTCTGGAGTCTCCCCTGGGAGTCAGTCCTCGTCTCGAGTGGGGTCATGCACGTGCGCTTACCTCCCAAGCTGTATCAGCAGTGTCACGCTTCCCTTCACGTGGATCAAGGGATCTGTGGCTTTACCTCGAGGCTTTCCCACGAGGCTTTCCCTCGAGGCTTTCCCACAGGGCTCTCCCACGTGCCACCGTGGTGTGACTCTATCCTCGGATTGAAAGTCGAGGCAGTGCAGGGAAAACAGGTTTCCCTGGAATGGACTGAGACATCTGGGGGATTCTGGGAATGGTGGCACGACCTGGAGTTCCTCTCACCTTTACTGTTTAGAGCACCTCCTCCTTAGATGCGACGGGAACGCCGGGAATTCTTTCCGGACACGCAGGGAAAGGATCCTTCCTCTCGAGCTAGGAGCCGGAAACACGGCTCATCTGAATGTGGGCTGGACTCTCGTGCTTCCTCTCGAGTCGAGACGGGTATTTCGGGGAACTTCTTGAGTTGAAGGCAAGGGTGTGAAGGACCCTTTGGAAGTTCCAGAAGGTTAGGTGTGATTAGCCTCGTGACGCCACAGCGGAAATGGGCCTCATCTCGCCCTGAAGGGAGAACCTCCTGGATTTTCTCGAGTTGGCGGCAGGTGCTCCTCGACTTACGACAGGGGACCTCAGGGACCCGCTCTGGTGGCCTCAGGAAAGGTCCAGTCCCCATGCGAAGTTGGCTAGGGGGCCTCTCGGAATTCCTCTCCCGTCGTAGGCCGGGCCCTAAGACCTTGTGTCGTGTCGGTGCCGGAACCTGAGTATTCCTCTCCAGTGCTGACATGGATTTTGGGGTACTTCTGGAGTCTCCCAGGGGAGTCAGTCCTCGTCTCGAGTTGGGGCTTGCACGTGCTGCTTTCCTCCAGAGCTGTAGCAGCAGTGTCACGCTTCCCTTCGCGTGTGGATCAAGGGATCAGTGGTTTCCCTCGAGGTTTACCACGAACGCTTTCCACGAGGCTTTCCCACAGGGCTTTCCTCGTGCACCGTGGTGTGAGTCGATCCTCGCTTGAAAGTGGAGGCAGTGCCAGGAAAACAGTTTTCCCTGGAATGGACTGAGACATCTTGGGGACTCTGGGAATGGTGGCACGACCCTGGAGTTCCTCTCGCCTTTCCTGTGGAGAGCGCCTCCTCTTGAGATGCGATGGGAATGCAGGGAATTCTTTCCCGACTACGCACTGAAAGGATCCCTCCTCTCGAGCTATGAGGCAGAGAAGGGGCTCCACTGGATATGGGCGGGATTCTTTTGCTTCCTCTCAAGTGGCGATGGGTATGTTGGGGAACTTCTTGAGTTGAAGCAAGGGTGTGAAGGACTCTTTGGAAGTTCGAGAGTTTAGGTGTGATTAGCCTCGAGACGCCTCAGCGGAAATGGGCCTCATCTCACCTGGAGGGGAGAACCTCCTGGATTTTCTCGAGTTGCGGCAGGTGCTCTCGACTTACGACCTGGACCTCAAGGACCCGCTTAGGTGGCCTGAGGAAAGGCCAGTCCCCATGCGAGTTGCTCGGGGCCTCTCGGGATTCCTCTCCCTTCGATGTCGGGGCCTAAGACCTTGTGTGCAGTCGTGCCGGAACCTGAGGATTCCTTTCCAGTGCTGACATGGATCTTGGGGTACCTTCTGGAGTCTCCCCAGGGGATTCAGGCCTCGTCTCGAGTGGGAGGCATGAGTGTGCCCTTTCCTCCCATGCTGTAGCAGCAGTGTCATGCTTCCTGCTTGCGTGGACCAAGGGATCTGTGACTTTCCTCGAGTCTTTCCCACGAGGCTCTCCCACAGGGCTGTCCCACGTGTCTCGGTGGTGTGAGTCGATCCTCGGGGTGAAAGCCGAGGCAGTGCAGGTGAAAACAGGTTCCTGTGGAATGGACTGAGACATCTGGGGGAGTCTTGGAATGGTGGCACGACCCTGCAGTTCCTCTCCCTTTCCTTTGGAGAGCGCCTCCTCTTGAGATGCGATGGGAATGCCGGAAATTCTTTCCCGACCATGTAGGGAAGTGATCCCTCATCTCGAGCTACGAGCCGGAAACGGAGCTCCTCTGGATGTGGCCGGGACCCTCGTGTTTCCTCTTGAGTGGAGACGGGTATGTCGGGGAACTTCTTGAGTTGCAGCATGACTGTGAAAGACTCTTTTGAAGTTCCAGAGTTCACGTGTGATTAGCCTCGAGACACCTCAGTGGAAACGGGCCTCATCTCGCCTGCAGGGGAGAACCTCCTGGATTTTCTCGAGTTGCGTCAGGTGCTCTCGAGTTACGACGGAGACATCAGGGACCCGCTCTGGTGACCTCAGGAAAGGCCAGTCCCCATGCGAGGTGCTAGGGGGCCTCTCAGGATTCCTCTCCCGTCTATGCCGGGGCCTAAGACTTTGTGTGGAGTCGGGACCGGAACCTGAGGATTCCTCTCCAGTGCTGACATGGATCTTGGCGTACTTCTGGAGTCTCCCAAGCTTGCGTCAGTCCTCGGCTCGAGTGGGGTCATGCACGTGCGCTTTCCTCCCGAGCGTAGCAGCAGTGTCGCGCTTCCCATCTCGTGGATCAAGGTATCTGTGGCTTTCCCTCGAGGCTTTCCCACGAGGCTTTCCCACGAGGCTTTGCCACAGGGCTGTCCCACGTGCCACAGTGGTGTGAGTCGATCCTCGGCTTGAAAGTCGAGTCAGTGCGGGGAAACAGGTTTCCCTGGAATGGACTGAGACATCTGGGGGACTCGGAGAATGGTGGCATGTCCCTGGAGTTCCTCTCGCCTTTCCTGTGGAGAGCGCCTCCTCTTGAGATGCGACGAGAACGCCGGGAATTCTTTCCCGACCTCGAAGGGAAAGGATCCCTCCTCTCGAGCTATGAGGCGGAAACGGGGCTCCTCTGGATGTGGGCGGAACTATCGTGCTTCCTCTTAAGTGCAGACGGGGTATGTCGGGGAACTTCTTGATTTGCAGCAAGGGTGTGAGGACCCTTTGGAAGTTCCAGGGTTTAAGTGTGCTTAGCCTTGAGATGTGTCAGCGGAAATAGGCTTCATTTTGCCTGGAGGGGAGAACATCCTTGATTTTCTCCAGTTGCGGCAGGTGCTCTCGACTTACAATGGGGACCGCAGGGACCGCTCTGGTGGCCTCAGGAAAGGCCAGTCAAGATCCAAGACAGCATTGGAGAGGGAGAGACATCACGAGCTCCCGAGCAACTCGCATGGGGACTGGCCTTTCCTGAGGCCACCAAAGCGGGTCCCTGGGTCCCCGTCGTAAGTCGGAGAGCACCTGGCGCAACTCGAGAAAATCCAGGAGGTTCTCCCCTCCAGGCGAGATGAGACCCATTTGGCTGAGGCGTCTCGAGGCTAATCACACCTAACCTCTGGAACTTACAAAGGGCCCTTCACACCATTGCTGCAACTCAAGAAGTTCCCGACATACCCGTTCCACTCGAAAGGAAGCACGAGAGTCCCGCCCACAACCAGAAGAGCCCCGTTTCAGCCTCATAGCTCGAGAGGAGGATCCTTTCCCTTCGTAGTCGGGAAAGAATTTCCGGCGTTCCCGTTC
>NW_017202021.1:0-29164 GCF_001704415.2 Capra hircus
TCCCAGGGACTCGCAAGAGTTCTTCTCCAAAACACCAACAAGGTTCAAAATCATCAACTTATTCCATGCACAACTTCCTGTAATAGTCTAACTCTCCATCCATACATGAGTAATGCGAAACTATATAGTATGATCTGATTGACCATTCACTGCAAGAGTAATGCCTCCTGCTTTTGAATATGCCTACTACAGCGTTTACAGCTTTTCTTCATAGGATCTAGCACCTTTTCAGTTCCACGGCTGCAGTCACCATCATGCAGTGATTTTGGAGCTCGAGAAAAATAAAGTCTATCACTGGTTCCATTTGTTTCCATGAATTCTCCCTATTTTCATGAGTTTTAAGCATAGGTTTTTCACTCTCTTCTTCTTTCAACAATACGCTCTTTAGTTATCCTCCACTTTTCTGACATATATGTGTGTCAACTGCAAATCTGGTTGGGTATTGATATCTTCTCCAAGCAATCTTGCATTCTAGTTGGGCTTTTCATCCAAATCTCTGCAATTTAAAATAAAGCCACAGACCATATACAGCCCTTGATATACCTCCTTTTCCCAATTTGAAACTAGTGCATTGTTCTATCTGTCCAGTTCTAAGTTGTTTGCTGTCTTGACATGCCTACAGCATTTCTCAGCAGGCGGTTTAAAGAGATCTTGTATTTGCATCTTTCGCGGAATTTTCCATTAGGCTTGTGTCATCCGCACAGTCAAACCTTTGGCATGAGTCAAATCACATGCTAGATGTTTTTTCTGAACTCCCTTGCTTTTTCTCTGATCCATGGATGGCTGGCAATTTGTTTTTGTTTTTGTTTTGAAATTTTTAAAATCTTTAATTCTTTAAAATCTTGTTAATGCCGTTCCCAAACATTGAACCCCCCTCCACAGGCAATTTGCATCTCTGGTTTCTCTGACTTTTCTAAATCCAGCTTTAACACGGCTGGAATTTTCGTTCATGACTGCTGAAGCCTCGCTTGAAGAACTTTGAACATGACTTTGCTTACATGTGAGTTGTGCGCAATTGTGTGTTAGTTTAAACAATCTTTGGCATAGCTTTTCTTGAGGATTGGAGTTTAAACTAACCTTTCCAAGTTTTGGTGGCCAGTGCCGAGCCTTTCAAATGTGCTGGCATATTGACTGCAGGATTTTAATGTCATAATCTGGTAGGACTTGAAATTCCACAGCTGGAAACACATTACCTCTAGTAACTTTGTTCATAGTTCTGTACTAAGGGCTCCTTGATTTCACATTCCAGGATGCCTGGTTCTGGGTGCGTAAAGACACGTTCACGGTTATGTGGGTCATTAAGATCTTCTTCTTCTTCTTCTCCTTTCTTCTTCTTCTTCTTCTTCTTCTTCTTCTTCTTCTTCCTTCTTCTTCTTCTTCTTCTTCTTCTTTTCTTCTTCTTCTTCTTCTTCTTCTTCTTCTCTCTTCTTCTTCTTCTTCTTCATCTTCTCCTTCTTCTTTTTCTTTTTCTCCTCTTTCTCCTTCTCCTTCTTCTTCTTCTTAATCTTCCCTTCTTCTTCTTCTTAATCTTCTTCTTCTTCTTCTTCTTAATCTTCTTCTTCTTCTTCTTCTTATCTTCTCCTTCTTCTTCTCCTTCTCCTTCTCCTTCTTCTTAATCTTCTCCTTCTTCTTCTTCTTAATCTTCTCCTTCTTCTTCTTCTTAATCTTCTTAATCTTCTTCTCCTTCTCCTTCTTCTTCTTCTTAATCTTCTCCTTCTTCTTCTTCTTAATCTTCTTAATCTTCTTCTAACTTCAGCTCTTCTCTGTATTCTTGCCACCACTTCTTAATATAGCTGCTTCAGTTAGGTCCGTATATTTTCTCTCCTTTATTGTGCCATCTTTGCATGAAGTGTTCCCTTAGTATCTGTAACATTCTTGAGGTGATCTCTGTTCTTTGCCATCCTATTGTTTTTCTCTGTTTCTTTGCATTGATCCCTGAGGAAGGCTTTTCATATCTCTTCTTGCTATTCTTAAGAAAACTGCATTCAAATGGATTATCTTTCTTTTTTCCTATGCCTTTAGCTTCTCTTCTTTTCTAAGTGATTTGTAAGACCTCCTCAGACAAACCTTTTGCCTTTTTGCATTTATTTTTCTTGGGTATGGTTTTCTTCATTGTCTCATGCAGAATGTCATGACCCTTTGTCCATAGTTCTCCAAGCAGCCTGTCTATAAGATCTAATCCCTCAAATCTATTTGTCACATCCACCGTGTAATCATAAGGGATTGATTTTGGTCAGCCCAAATGGTCTAGTGGTTTTCCATACTTTCTTCAATTTAAGGCTGAAGTTTTCTTTAAGGCATTCCTCATCTGAGCCATGTCACTGCTCAGTCTTGTTTTTTCTGACTGCATAGAGCTTCTCCATCTTCGGCTGCAAAGAACATAATCAGTCTGATTTCAGCAATGACCATCTCAAGAGTCATCTCTTGTGTTGTTGGAAGAGGGTGTTTCCTATCAATGGTGAGTTCTCTTAGGGAATTCTGTTAGCCTTTGCCATACTTCATAGTCCACCCAAAGTCCACCTTGCCTATTATCCCAGGTATCTCTTGATTTCTTACTTTCTCTAGTAGGCAATGAATGTGGGCAGTATAAGCCCTCATTCCTCTGCCTTTTCTAAATCCATCGTATATATTTGGAAGTTCTTGGTTCAAATACTTTGATGCCTAGCAGAAAGAATTTTGAGCATTTTCTTGCTTAGTATGTGAAATGAGCACAATAGTGCAGTACTTTGAATAATTGTCAGCATTACCCTTTGATGTGGGGATCAGTACGTGGTCATGTGTACACTAGAGCTTGCTCAGTAGTGGCATAATGTGTATTCCATAGTGCAAACCCAGAAGTTGGATCATGTATGGCATATAATGTCGACTCAGTAGAGGTAGGATGATACTTTCAGAATGCAAGCTCAGTAGCTGTGCTAAGGCTGCTGTAGAACACTGGTTCAGCAATGGTAAGATGTGTGTTCTAGAATACAGGATCAATAGTGTTGTCACATTTCCTCCAGAGTTTAGCCACTGCAGCAGTGGCATGTGTGCTGAGTTGCATGCTCTACATCTCAGTCTCAGCAGAAGAGAGATATGTTCTCCAGAGTGTAAGCTAGTAGTTACAAGACACTTGGTGTGATGACCTGTCGTACCCAAAGGAGCAGTGGAAGTTCTCACAGCACTGAAACACTGAATGGTGCGAAAGTACTTGGTGTGTTTGAGCCGCAGTAGACAAAGAAGCATTCCAAAAATGGTTTACCTATGATTTGCATGATGGTGGTAATTACTGAGTGTGTTCCACCATTGTAGACGGAGATGCGCTGAAGCCATGTCATAAAACTGAACCAGTGATAGTTACAATCTCTTAATCTTGCCTGAGCTATTTGGATGCAGAAACACTTTAAAAATTCACAGCACTGAAGCACTGGAATTCGATAAATTATTGGCTGTGTCTTCCGAGAATGGATGATAAAGCACTTGAATTGTATCACATAACTGAAAGACTGGATGTGGATGAACACTGGGTGTATTTGACCTGGGGTAGGAAGGGGACTCGTTTAACCATATGACAGCCCTAAAACACAGGATGGTGATAAATGTATGAGTGTGTATTAACTGGTATCTACAGAAACAATTGAAACATATCACAGAACTCAACAGTTGGTGGTGAACAACTTCTAGGTGTATTTGAACCAGAGTATATGAAACAAGACTTGAAGAATGTAACAGAACTGAAACAACTGATGGTGATAAACTTTGCATGTGTTCAACACGGCATAGAAGAAGAAGCACTTGAAACATGTCACAGCACGGAAACACCAACGATCATAAGCTACTGGGTATGTTTCAGCTCAAGTGGATTCGAGAAACATTTGAAGCAAGTCATACAACTGAAACACTGCATGTTTATAAACGACTGCATGTACTTGATATGGAGTGAATGAAGAAAGCACTTGAAGCATGTGACCTCACTGAAGCACTGATTGAGAATACGGACTATGTTTGAGCTGGAATGGACACAGAGGCTTCAGAATCATTTCATAGTACTGAACACTAGCACTAGACGGGGAAAAAGCTACTGAGTTTGTTTGACACAGGAATGGATGAAGAAGCAGTTGACATTATGTCACAGCAGTGAAACAAGATGGTTATAAATGGTGAGTGTATTGACGGTAGTGGGACCAAGAACATATTTAATCTTATCAAAGTCCTGAAACACTGGAGCATGGTGCACTGCTGGCTGTGTATGCCTCAGTGTGCACAGACGAAATTTCAAATCATGTCACAGCACTGAAACGCTTGTATGGAGCTGAAAGACTGTCTAGATCTAAAGTGCATGATGAAGCTCTTTAAGCATATCACTTCATGTATACACTGGATGGCGACAAACTATGGAGTTTGGTTTATGGGTGAGCATGAAGAAGCCATTGGGTCATGTTCCAAACTAAAACACTGGCTGTTTCTAACTACTAGAAATTTTACACCAGGATTAATGTAGACGCATTTGAAGACTGTCAGTGTACTGAAACAATGGATGGTGATAAATAACTATGTTAACCTGGAGTGGGTGAGGAAGTACTCGAATCCAGTGGCAGCCATGGAACACTGTGTATTGATCAACCCCGGGATTTTTTTTTTTTTCTACTGACTTCATTAAGGAAGAATTGAAATTGGTCATATGTCACAGCACTGGACACTGGTTGGTACCAATTATTGACTAGGACTGATCAGAGTGGGAAGAGAGCATTTGAATTGTGCCACACACATTGAAATAAAGAAATATAGGAAACAATAGAATGGGAAAGACTAGAGATCTCCTCAAAAACTTAGAGATACCAAGCAAACATTTCTTGCAAAGACGGGCTCAATAAAGGACAGACGTTTCACGGGCCTAATAGAAGCAGAAGATATTAGAAGAGGTAGCCAAAATACACAGAAGAACTGTACATAAAAGATATTCATGACCCAGATAATCACGATGATGTGATCATTCACCTAGAGCCAGACATCCTGGAATGTAAACTCAAGTGGGTCTTAGGAAGCATGACTATAAAGAAAGCTAGTGAAGGGGATAGAATTCCAGTTGAGCTAGTTCAAATCCCGAAAGACAATGCTATGAAAGGGCTGCACTCAACATGGCACCAAATGTGGAAAATTCAGCACTGGCCACAGGACTGGAAAAGGGCAGTTTTCACTCCAATCCCAAAGAAAGGCAATGCCAAAGAATTCTCCATCTACTACACAGTTGCACTCATCTCCTATGCTACTAAATTAATGGTCAAAATTATCCAAGCCATGCTTCAGCAATACATCAACCAGGAACTTCCAGATATTCGAGTTGGTTTTCCAAAAGGCAGAGCAACCAAGATCAAATTGCCAACATCTGCTGGATCATTGAAAAACCAGGAGCATTCCAAAAGAAGATCTACTTCTGTTTTATTGAGACTTTGACTGTGTGGATCACAATAAACTTTGGGAAATTCTGAAAGAGATGGGAATACCAGACAACCTGACTTGCCTCTTGATAAACTTATATGCAGGTCAGGAAGCAACAATTAGAACTGGAAATAGAACAACAGACTGGTTCCAGAAAGGAAACGGAGTACCTCAAGTCTGTATAATTGCCACCTTGCTTATTTAACTTCTACACAGACAACATAACGAGAAATGCTGGGCTGGAGGAATCTCAAGGTGGAAACAAGATTGACGGAGAAATATCAATAATCTCAAATATGCAGATGACACCAGCCTTATGGCAGAAAGTGAAGAACTAAACAGCCTCTTGATAAAAGTGAAACAAGAGAGTGAATAAGTTGGCTTAATGCTCAACATTCAAAAAACTAATATCACAGCATCTGATGCCACCACTTCATGGCAAATAGGTGGGGAAACAGTGGAAACAGAAGATGACTTTATATTTCTGGCTCCAAAATCGCTGCAGCTGGTGACTGCAGTCATGAAGTTAAAAGACGCTTAGTCCTTGGAAGGAAACTTATGAGCAACCTAGATGAATAATTATTATTATTGGTTTATCGTTGATAATTGATTATTATTGATTATTATATTCATATTAAAAAACAGAGGCTTTACTTTGTCAAGAAAGGTCCATCTAGTCAAGGCTATGATTTTTCCAGTAGTATCTATGGATGTAAGTTTTGGAATATAAAGACGGCTGAGCACTGAAGAATTGATGCTTTTGAACTGGGTGTTTAAGAAGACTCTTGAGAGTCCCTTGGACTGCTAGGCGATCCAACCAGTCCATCCTAAAGGAAATCAGTCCTTAGTGTTCATTGGAAGGACTGATGTTGAAGCTGAAACTCCAATACTTTGGCAACCTGATGTGAAGAGCTGGCTCATTTGAAAGCATCTTGTTGCTGGAAATGATTGAGGGCAGGAGGAGAAGGGGACGTCAGAGGATGAGATGGATGAATGGTATCACCGACTGAATGGACATGGGTTTGGGACTTGCCGATGGACAGGGAGGCCTGGCTTGCTGCGGTTCATGGGATAACAAAGAGTTGGACATGAATGAGTGACTGAGCTGAACTGATCACCCCTTAAAGAGTGATTTTTTTCTTTCTTTCTTTTTTTTTTTTTTTTTAATAATCTTGGGCACGTTTGACTGAAGCATGTCACACAATGAAACGTTTAATGGTCAATAACTGCCAGCTGGGCTTGACATTGAATGGATGGAGAAGCACTGGGAGCATGTCACTGAACTTCAGCACTGTATGGTGATAGCCTGGTGAATGTCTTTAAATGGGGAGAATGAGCACACCATTGAAGTGGATCTTGGCATTGGAACAGTAGGTGGTGAATGTTATGGATGTGTTTGACTTGGGATAATGAGGAAGACTGGAGGAATGTCACAGAGTAAAGCACTGGATGGTGTAAATGTTTGAGTGTGTTTGGCCTGGTGAGGATGGAAAAGTCCTGGAATCTGCCATAAAATGGAAACACTAAATGGTCATAAGCTACTGCATGTGCTTCACCTAGAGAGGATGAAGAAGCACATGAAGCCTGTTGCAGGACTGAAACAATGGATGGTGACAATCTACTGGGTGTGTTTTGTCTCGGGTTGCGAAGAAGCACTAGAGGCAAGTCCTCGAACTGAGGCATGGAATGCTGATAAACTGTTGGGTACTTCTGAACGGTGGTGTGTGGCAAAATTATTGAAATATGTTACAGTACTGAAACATTGGATGTTGCTAAGCTACTGATGTGTTTGATCCAGGAGAGGCAAGAAGCACTTGAAGCATGTCAAAAAACTGAAAACAGGTGATAAACAACAGGGTGTGTATGACCCAGAGTGCATGGGGAAGTATCTGAACCTTGTCACCAACATGAAACACTGGATGGTGACAAACGGTTGAGTGTGCTTCATTTAGGTTGGACAAGAAGCACATGATCTGTTTCACAGAACTCAAATGTGGACGGGGACAAGCTACTTGATATGTTTGACACAGGCAGAAAAAGAAGCTCTGGAAGCATGCTGTAACCCTGAAACACTGGATAGTGACAAAACCACTTGGCATGATGACCTGAGGGAATAAAGAAACCCAGAAGCATGTTGTATAACTGAAACACTGGATAAAGACTAACTACTGGGTGTCTATGACCCAGTGTACACAAAGAAGCACTTGAAGCATGTCACAGAACTTGAACACTGGATGGTGAAAAACCCCTGGGAGTGTTTGACTGGGTGGATGAAGAAGCTCCTCAAGCACGTTTCTGCACTAAGACACTGGATGATGAGTGTGTTTTTGCTTCAGAAAATGAAGCACTTGACCTGTGTAACAGCACGAAAATAGAGTATGGCACTTATACCACTGGGTGATTAGTCCCAGGCGACAAGGAAACACTGGAAAGTGTCGCATGTGAATGCACTGAATACTCTATGGTGATAAAGTACTGAATGTCTTTGATCTGGGGTTGAGAAGAAGCAGGTAAAGCAGGTCCCTGTGGTGAAACAAGGGATTCTGATACACTACTGGGAGTGTAGGAATTCAAGTGGAATAAGAAGCACTGGAAGGATGTCACATCCGTGAAACAATAAATGTTGCTAAACTACTGAGTGGGCATGAGAGACTGGGAAAGACTCGAGATCTCTTCAGGAAAATAAGAGGTATCAAAGGAGTATTTCATGCACATATGTGTACAATAAAGGACCGAAAATGTATGAACCTAAAAGAATTGGAAGATATTAAGGAGTGGTGGCATGATTACATAGAAGAACTATCCCAAAAGTTCCCAATGACCTAGATAACCATGATGGGGTGATCACTCACCTACAGCTAGACATCTTGGAGTGTGAAATCAAGTGGCTCTTAGAAAGCATCACTACCAACAAAGATAATGGAGGTGATGGAACAGCAGCTGAGCTATTTCAAATTTTAAAAGATGCTATTGTTGAAGTGCTGCACTCAGTATGCCAGAAAACTTGGAAAAGTCAGCAGTGGCTGCAGGACTGGAAAAGGTCAGTTTTTCATTTGAAATCCAAGAAAGGGCAATGCCACATGATGTTCCAAATATCACACAACTGCCATTATTTTACACACTAACTCCTCTGAAGACAATTTATGAACAACTGAGATGGCTGGATGACATCACTGACTCGATGGACGTGAGTCTGAGTGAACTAAGAGAGTTGGTGATGGACAGGGAGGCTTGGCTTGTGGCGATTCATGGGGTCGCAAAGAGTCAGACACAGCTGAACTGAATTGAACTGAGACAGCATATTAAAAAGCAGAGATGTGAATGTGCCAACGAAGCTCCACCTAGTTAAGATTATGATTTTTCCAGTAGGCATGTATGGATGTGACAGTTGAATTATAAAGAAAGCTGAGCACCAAAGAATTGATGCTTTTGAACTGTGTTGTTGGAGGAGATTCTTGAGAGTCCCTTGAACTGCCAGGAGATCCAACCAGTCCATCCTAAAGGAGATCAATCATGAATATTCATTAGAAGGACTGAGGTTAAAGCTGAAAGCTGAAACTCCAATACTTTGGCCAACTGATGTGAAGAGCTGACTCATTTGAAAAGACCCTGATGTTTGGGAAGATTGAAAGCGGGAGGAGAAGGGGAGGACAGAGGATGCAGACAGTTAGATGGTATCACCGACTCAAAGGACATGAATTTCAGTAAACTGCGGGAGTCGGTGATGGACAGGAAGGCCTGATTTGCTGTAGTCCATGGGCTCACAAACAGTCATACACAACTGAGCAGCTGAAGTGAATCGAACAAAGGCATGCTCACAATTCTCCTGGCAAGACTTTAACAGCACATTAACCTAGAAGTTGCAAATGTTCAAACTGGATTTAGAAAAGACAGAAACCAGAGGTCAGATAGGCAACATCCATTGGATCATGGAAAAAGCAAGAATCTTATTTAAAAAAAAAAAAAAAAACTATTTCTGCTTTCTTGACTATGATAAAAATCCACTGTGTAGATCACAACAAACGGCAGAAAATTCTTAAAGACATGGAAACACCAGACTACCTACAAGCCTCCTGAGAGACCTGTATCCAGGTCTAGAAACAACCAGTGAGAACCAGATAAAGAAGAACAGATGGTTTGAAATTGGGGAAAAGAAAAAAAAAAAAACTGCTGCATTTGTCACCCTGTTGATTTAACTTCTATGCAGAGCACATCTTGGAAAATGCTGGGCTGGAGGAAACACAAGATGAAATTAAGAGAAAAAGAGAAATATCAATAACTTCAGATATGCAGATGATGCCATCAATATAGCATCAAGCAAAGAATAACTAAAGAGCCTCTTGATGCAGGTGAAAGAGGAGAGTGAAAAAGCTGGCTTAAGACGCAACATGCAAAAAACTAAGATCATGGCATCTGGTCCTATTAGTTCATGGCAAATAGATGGGAAAACAGTGGTAACAGTGACAGACTTCTGTTTTCTTGGACTCCAAAATCATGGCAGGTGATGACTGCAGCTATGAAATTAAATGACACTTGTTTCTTGGAAGAAAAGCAGTGACAACCCTAGACTGCATGTTAAAGAGCAGAGACATTCCTTTGCCAAGAAGCCTCCATATAGTCGGAGCTATATTTGTGTTTTTTAAGCAGTCATGTGACAATGTAAGTTAGACCATAAAGCAGGCTGAACATTAAGGAATTGATACTTTTGAACCACAGTCTTGGAGAAGACTCTTGTGAGTTGGTGGGGCTGCAAGGAAATCAATCCAGTCAACTCTAAAGGAGATCAGTCCTGAAAATTCACTGGAGGGGCTGATGCTGAGGCAGAAGCGCCAAGATTATGGCTATCTGATGTGAAGAGCCAACTCATTGGCAAAGACTCTGATGCTGCCAAAGATTGGAGCAGAAGAAGGGGACGATGGAAGACCAGATACTTGGATGGCATCACCGACCCAGTGGATTTGAGTTTGAACAAGCTCCGGGAGATGGTCAAGGGCAAGAAGGCGTGATATACTGCAGTCCATGGGATTATGAAGAGTTGGAGATGACTGAGTGATGGAACAACAAATAACAGCCAGCGGCAACAAATATATGGAGTGCCTTTGAGCTTGAGTAGTTTCAGGAGCTCTTGAAGCATGTCACAGATCTGAAACCCAAGATAGTGGTAAAACACTGAATGTCTTTGACTTGGGTTAGTGAAGCAGCCGTTAATATGTGCTACAACATTGACACAATGAATGTCGGTAAGCTATATGGTGTATTTGTTGTGGAGGAAGTGAAGAACCACTTGAGTGGGTTTCATGACTGAAACACTGTATGTTCACACTTCAGATGGTCTGTGTTTGATCTTGTATATAGAAAGAAGCACAAGGAGCGTGTCACAACACTGAAACTGGATCATGGTAAATCATTGTGTATGATGAGCTGTGGTAGTTGAAAAATCAATGAAAGTATGTGGTAGCCCTGAATCAATGGATGGTGATAAACTAAGAGTGTGCTCAACCTTGAGTGGACAAAGGATCTTTTGAAGCATATACCAGAATTAACACACTGGATTGTGATAAATTATTGGTTATGTATTTTCTGCAGAGAATGAAGAAGCAGTTGAGCAGGAAACAGCATTGAAATACTGGATGGTGATAAACTATGGGGTTTGTTTGATACATGTTGAATGGAGAGAAACTGAAAGCATGGCACAGATTAAAACATGGGACCATGGCAAACTTCTGAATGTGTTTTACCTAGAATGGACTAAAGAAGGACTTTAAACTCATCACAGAACCGAAACAGGACTTGTGATAAGCTACCTACCATATTTTATCTGGAGAGGATAAAGAAGTCCATGAGGCATGCCACAGTACTGGAACACTGGATAGTGGTAAACGACAGGGAGTGTTTGACTAAATGAGACAAAGGGACACTTCAAGCTGGCAATAGCACAGCATCAACGAGTGATGGTAATTTACAGGATGTGTTTTACCTGGAGGGGATGGAGGAGGCTCAAAACATGTCACAATACAGAAAAAATGGATGGTGATAGCTGTCACATTAATTTCTTCTGGAGTGGATTAAAAAAACACTTGAAGCATATCTAAACATAAACACTGTATGGGGATATAATATTGTGTGCATTTAATGCCAATAAAAAATAGAGGGAACAATAGAACAGGAGAGACTAGAAATCTTGCCAAGGAACTGAGAGACTCCCAGGGAATGTTTCATGCAAACATGGGCACAATCAAGGACAGAAGTGGTATGAAACTAGCAGAAGGAGAAAATGTGATGAAGTGCTGGCAAGAGCATAAGAGAAGAGCTGTACCAGAGAAAGGTCTTAATCACCTGCTGCTGCTGCTGCTGCTGCTGCTGCTGCTGCTGCTGCTTCTGCTGCTGCTGCTGCTGCTGCTGCTGCTGCTGCTATGCCGCTTCTCTCATGTCCAGGTCTTCGTGACCCCACGGACAGTACACTACCAGGCTCCTCTGTCCATGGGATTTTCCAGGCAAGAATATTGGAGTGGGGTGCCATCGCCTTGTCTGCTTAATCACCTATATAATCATAACGGTGTGATCACTCACGTAGAACAGACAACCTGGGGTGTGAAGTCAAGTGGGTCTTAGGAAGAATTACCACAAACAATGCTAGTCGAGATGATAGACTTGAAGCTCAGCTATTTCAAATTGCAAAAGATAATGCTGTTAAAATGCTGCACTCAATGTGCCAGGAAATTTGGAAAACGCATCAATGACCACAGGACAGGAAAAGGTCAGATTCACTCTGATCCCAAAAAGGGGCATTGTGAAGGCATGCTCAAACTACTGCCCAGTCGTTCTCATTTCATATGCTGGCAAGGTAATGCTCAAAATGCCTCCATCTAGGTTTCAACAATATGTGAACTGAGAACTTTCAAATGTACAAATTGGATTACGAAAGGCAGAGGAACCAGAGATCAAATTGCCAACGTTCATTGGATCATAGAAAAAGCAGGGAATTCCAGAAAATGATCTACTTCTACCTCATTCACTATGCTAAAGCCTTTGACTGTGGGGGTCACAGAAACTGTGGAAAATTCTTAAAGAGATGGGTATACTGGACCACTTTACCTGGCTCCTGAGAAACCTGTATGCAGGTCACGAGGTAACAGAATCAGACAGGAACAATGGAGTTGTTCAGAATTGGTAATGGAGTATGTCAAGGCTGTCTTGTTGTCACGCCGCTTATTTAACTTACATGCACAGTATATCACGCAAAATGTCAGACTGGATGAAGCGCAAACTGGAATCAAAATTACTGGGAGAAATATAAATAAACTCAGACATGCACATGACAGAAAGCAGATGAGGGATTAGAGCTCTTTGCTGAGATGAAAGTGGAGATTTACAAAGCTGACTTAAACCTCGACATTCAATAAATTAAGAGCATGTCATCCAGTCCCACCTCTTGATAGCAAATAAATCAGGACACAATGGAATCTGTGAAAGATTTTTATTGTCATGAGTTCCAAAATCACTGTGCATGGTGACTGCAAACATGAATTTAAAAGACTCTTGTTTCTTGCAGGAAAAGCTATGACAAACCTAGGCAGCAGATGAAACCAGAGACATCCCTTTGCTGGCAAAAGTCAAGGTGTGGTTTTTCCAATAGCCGTGCATGGATGTGGGATCTGAACTATAAAGAGGGTGGAATGCCAAATAATCAATGTTTTAGAGCTGTAGTGCTGGAGAAGACTCTTGAGCCCCTTGAACTGCAAAGGGATCAAAGCAGTCAGTCCTAAAGGAAATCAACACTGACTACTCATTGGAAGGATTGATGCTGAAGTTACAATACTTTGGCCACCTGATGCAAAGAGCCAAATCATTAGACAAGACTAATGCTGAGTAAGATTGGAAGCAGGTGGGGATGGGTGTGACAGAGAATAAGACGGTTGACTGCTGGCATAGCTGTCTCAATGGGCACGAATTTGAGCAAATTCCAGGAGATAGTGAAGGACAGGGAAGCCTGGTGTGCTGTAGTTCATGCGGTTTCAAAGTGCAGGACATAACTGTACAACTGAAAAACATCAATCAGGTAAATAAAGAAGCATCTGAAGTGTGTCACACCACTTAAACAGCTGGATGTTGATAAACTACTGTATGTATTTGAAACAGGATCGTTGAGGAAGCATTTGTGCATTAATCAGCACTGAAAGAACGGATGTGTGTATTAACCCAGAGTAGTTAAGGAAGGACTGTAGTATGTCACAGCACTGATAGAATAAATGGTGATGAAACAGTTGCTGAGTTTCACCTCTGGGGATCAAACAAGCGCCTACTATATGCCACCACTTACGGCCCTGAAACCTTGGCTAATGATAAAATGCTGGGAATGTCCAACTGATGTGGACTGTTAAGCACTTGAAGCATATCCCTGTACTGAATACTGGATGGTGTTACACTAATGAGTATGTTCTACAGCAGAAGATGAAGCACATGAAGCATATCACAGCACTGAAACTCTGAAGGGTGGTAAACCCCAAGGAGTGACGGGCCAGGATTGACAAAGGAGCAGATGCAGCGATTCACAGTACTGAAATATAGATGTTGAAAAACTATTGAGCATTTCACACCAGGTGGACAAAGAGGCTTTCGGAGCATGTCCTACGTCAAGGCACTGAGCACTGCATGGTGATGAACTACAGAGTGTGTTTTTCCAGAGAGTGGATGAATAGGCACTTGAATCACGCCATTGCACTGAAACACTGACTTTAGTAAAGTACTGGATGTATTTTTCCAGTCTGGATGATACAGCAGTTTGTGTCACAGCTTGGAAGGGCGGGATGGTGATAAACTCCTGGTGTGTTTGATAAAGATGCACTTGAACTTGTGACAGCAGTGAAAAGCAGCAAGTGATAAGCTGGTGAGGCTATTTTACCTGGGGTGGAGAAAGATGTGGCTGAACCTCCTCTCTGAAGTGTGGATAATAAGCTACTTAGTATGTTTGACCAGGGGTGGATGAAGACACACTGAAAGCATGTCGCAGCAGTGAAACACTGGATGGAGATACACAACTGGATGTGTTTGACCCAGGGTGCATGAAGAATAACTCGAGGTGTCACTGCACTGAAACAGTAGATGATGATCATCTATTGGATACATTCAATGAGTAATCAATGAAGAAGCACATGGAATGGCACTGCATTGTGATAAACACCTGCTTGTATTTGACCAGTGTGGATGAAGACGTTCTTGAAGCATGTCCAGTCTTTGCAACCCTGGATGCTGATATGTTCCCATCAAACAATGTGTCTTTTTGATATCAGGTGTAAAAGCAGGCACTTACAGCATGTCACAGGGCCTTTCCTGGTGGTCCAGTGGGTAAGCATCCACCTTGTAGTGTAGGGGATGAAGGTTCAATCCCTGATTGGGAAACTAACATCCCATATGCTACAAAAAAACTAAACCTGCATAGCTGCAAATACTGAAGTTCTCACACTCCAGAGACTGCATGCCATGGTTAGAGTTGGCTTGTCTCAAGGATTATCTTACGTGACACGACTAAGACCCAACACAGCCAACTACATAAATTAAGAAGAATCACGTCACAGGTGAAACACTGGTAACAAACTGCTGAGTGTGCTTTACCTGGAGGAAATGAAGAAATGCTTGAATCATCTCTCTGCATTGAAACATGGGATAGTGATAAGCTACTGTGTACGTTTGACATGGGGTGCCATGAAGAAGACTTGCGGGATGTTCCACAGTTAAAACAGTGGATGATGATAATCTACTGAGTGTATTAGACCTGGAGTGGATAGAAGCATGTCACAGAATGAAACACTAAGGGTGGTAAACTACTGCTGTGTTTAACTAGGGGAGGATGAAGAAACACTTAACCTGTCACAGCACTGAATACTAGATATGTTTGTCCCGGAGTGAATTGAACAGGCACTCGAAACAGGTTACAGAACTGAAAGAAACACTGGATGGTGGTAAACGACACAGTTATGACCAGAGATGAAGAAGCAATGGAAACATATCATGACAGCGAAACACTAGCTGATGATAAACAGTATTATCAGTGGCAAGATGCCTGCTCCAGAGTTCAGGTTCAAGACGCAGCATGTTTGCACTAGAATGTGGGCTTAATAAGTTTGTGATGCCTCCCCT
Organism: Capra hircus; assembly: GCF_001704415.2. NCBI lineage: Eukaryota > Metazoa > Chordata > Mammalia > Artiodactyla > Bovidae > Capra > Capra hircus. The sequence goes on from NW_017202021.1 coordinate 15,556, forward strand.
AAAGTGCAAATTCAGCAGTTGCCACAGCCTATCCTGGATCGTGATGTCAGAAGGGGTGAAATGAGAGCTGGAGGCTGCAAGCTCAGAATGTGCATGATGTGCACTAGAATGAGGGCTCATTGGTGGCTGATGCATGCATTAGATTGCAATTTCAGGAGTTGTGACATGGGTATCCTATATCACCCATGATATAAAACCTCACACTGGTCTTCTGTTTTTTACATATGGTACCGTACCCATTTAAATGCACTTTTCTCAAATCATCCCACCTTCACCTTCTCCCACTGAGTCAAACGTCTGTTCTTGAGATCTTTGTCTCTTCTCCTTGCCTGCGTATAGCCCATCTTTCTAAATTCCACATATGCGAGTTAATATACAGATTTGTCTCTCTCTTTCTTAGTTCCTTCATTCTGTGTAATAGGTTTCGTGCTCTTCCCACTCATTAGAACAGACTCAAATGCATGACTTCTTATAACTGAGTAATAATTCATATGCATATGTAGCATAACTTCCTTAACCATTCATCTGCTGATGGACCTCCTGGTCACTTTCACATCCTAGGTATTGCAAACAAGTGCTTCAATAAACATTGGAGTACTGTGTTTCTTACCATTCTAGCTTCCTTGAAGTTCATGCCCAAGAGTGGGATCGCTGGGTCATACGATATTTCTCTTTCCAACTTTCTAAGGAGTCTCCATAATGGTTGTACCAGTTTGCATTCCCATCAACAGTGTAAAAATGTTCCCTTTTCTCCACACCCTCTCCAGCAATTATATTGTAGACATTTTAATGATGGCCTATATGACCAGTGTGAAACGATACCTCAATGTGGTTTTGATTTGCATTTCTCTTATAATGAGTGATGCTGAGCAGCGTTTCTGTGTCTCTTAGTAATCTGCATATCTTCTTTACAGAGGGCTTTTACCTATGTTTTTTTTTTTAATGTTTTTAATTTTTTAATTTTTTTTTTTAATTTTAAAATCTTTAATTCTTACATGCGTTCCCAAACATGAACCCCCCTCCCACCTCCCTCCCCACAACATCTCTCTGGGTCATCCCCATGCACCTGCCCCAAGCAAGCTGCACCCTACGTCAGACATGGACTGGCGATTCAATTCTTACATGACAGTATACAAGTTAGAATTCCCATTCTCCCAAATCATCCCACCCTCTCCCTCTCCCTCTGAGTCCAAAAGTCCGTTATACACATCTGTGTCTTTTTTCCTGTCTTGCATACAGGGTCGTCATTGCCATCTTCCTAAATTCCATATATATGTGTTAGTATACTGTGTTGGTGTTTTTCTTTCTGGCTTACTTCACTCTGTATAATTGGCTCCAGTTTCATCCATCTCATCAGAACTGATTCAAATGAATTCTTTTTAACGGCTGAGTAATACTCCATTGTGTATATGTACCACAGCTTTCTTATCCATTCATCTGCTGATGGACATCTAGGTTGTTTCCATGTCCTGGCTATTATAAACAGTGCTGCGATGAACATTGGGGTACATGTGTCTCTTTCAATTCTGGTTTCCTCCGTGTGTATGCCCAGAAGTGGGATTGCTGGGTCATAAGGTAGTTCTATTTGCAATTTTTTAAGGAATCTCCACACTGTTCTCCATAGTGGCTGTACTAGTTTGCATTCCCACCAACAGTGTAGGAGGGTTCCCTTTTCTCCACACCCTCTCCAGCATTTATTGCTTGCAGATTTTTGGATCGCAGCCATTCTGACTGGTGTGAAGTGGTACCTCATTGTGGTTTTGATTTGCATTTCTCTCATAATGAGTGATGTTGAGCATCTTTTCATGTGTTTGTTAGCCATCCGTATGTCTTCTTTGGAGAAATGTCTATTTAGTTCTTTGGCCCATTTTTTGATTGGGTCGTTTATTTTTCTGGAATTGAGCTGCAGAAGTTGCTTGTATATTTTTGAGATTAGTTGTTTGTCAGTTGTTTCATTTGCTATTATTTTCTCCCATTCAGAAGGCTGTCTTTTCACCTTGCTTATATTTTCCTTTGTTGTACAGAAGCTTTTAATTTTAATTAGATCCCATTTGTTTATTTTTGCTTTTATTTCCAGAATTCTGGGAGGTGGATCATAGAGGATCCTGCTGTGATTTATGTCTGGGAGTGTTTTGCCTATGTTCTCCTCTAGGAGTTTTATAGTTTCTGATCTTACATTTAGATCTTTAATCCATTTTGAGTTTATTTTTGTGTGCGGTGTTAGAAAGTGATCTAGTTTCATTCTTTTACAAGTGGTTGACCAGTTTTCCCAGCACCACTTGTTAAAGAGATTGTCTTTACTCCATTGTATATTCTTGCCTCCTTTGTCAAAGATAAGGTGTCCAAAGCGCAGTTCCAGCCGAATCTGTGCCTCTGAGGGCTGCCTGAGCGCCGAACCTGAGCGGCTTGGACCGGGGAAGTGCACGCAGCCTAGGGCCGGCCCCAGACGGTTCCCGGCTGAGCATCCTAGAGCTGGAGCGGTTTGTGCGCCGCGAGAAAGGACAGGTCAAGCCGGGCAGAGATACTGCGTGCACACGACAGTGCTATTTGTTAGCAGCAGCCCCCCTCCTCACAGCGCAACTAAACTAGTGAGCCTAAAAAGCCAGCAAACAGAAGAAGTTAAACAGAGGGAACCACCTTGGAAGTGATCCCACACGGCCCATTACACCAGAAAGGGCCAGATATTTTTAAAATCATTCCTTTTTTTTTTTTTTTTTTTTGCTTTTTTTTCTAACTTTTTTTTAATTGTTAAGTCTTCTATTTCCCCTCTAATTTTTATTTCTATAACCTATTATTACTATATATTTTTTGTTTGTTTGTTTGTTTTAAAAAGACTTTTTTTTTTTTTTTTTAAGGCAAACACCATATACAGTCTTTGGATGGTTGTTGATGGCTTTTTTTTTCTTTTTGATTGTTTGTTTGTTTATTTGTTTTTTAATAATTCTTTTTCTTTCTTTTTTTTTTTCTTTCTTTCTTCCTTTTTCCTTCTGCTTCTCTCTAATATTGTATCTTTGAAAATCCAACCTCTACTCTAGATTTTTAATCTTTGCTCTTAGGTTTTTGTGGTCAATTTTGTACATTTAAAAACCCAAACTTCACTATCCCAGTTTACCTGAGAGCGAGATTACTGGCTTGACCACTCTCTCCTCCTCTGGACTCTCCTTTTTCTCCACCAGGCGGCCTCTGTCTCTTTTCTCCCCCATCTCTCCTCTATCCAACTCTGTGAATCTCTGTGTGTTCCAGACAGTGGAGAACACCTAAGGAACAGGTTACTGGCAGGATTTGTCTCTCTCCTACTCACTCCTCTCTCTGATCCTCCTGGTCACCTCTGTCTACTTCCTCCCTCTCCTCTTCCCCATATAACTCTGTAAATACCTCTGAGCGGTCCAGACTATAGAGCGCACATAAGGAAGTGACTACTGGCTAGCTTGCTCTCTTCTCTTTTGATCTCACCGCATCTCATTCCAGTTACCTCTAACTACCCCCTCCATCTTCTCTTCTCCTTATAACTCAGTGAACCCCTCTGAGTGTCCCTCAATGTGGAGAAACTTTTCATCTTTAACCTAGATGTTTTATCATCAGTGCTGTATAGATGGAGAAGTCTAGAGGCTACTGTAAAAATAAAACTGAAAACCAGAAGCAGGTGGCTTAAATCCAAAGCCTGAAAACATTAGAGAACTCTTGAATTCAGGGAACATTAAGCAACAGGAGCCCATCTAATGCCTTCATACCTACACCAAAACCAAGTTCCACCTAAGGGCCAACAAATTCCAAAACAAGACATACCACGCAAATTCTCCAGCAACACAGGAACACTCCCCTGAGCTTCAATATACAGGCAGCTCAAAATTACCCCAAAACCTTTGATGTCTCGTAACCCATTACGGGTCACTCCATTGCACTCCAGAGAGAAGAAACCCAGCTCCACCCACCAAAACTCCAACACAAGCCTCCCTAACCAGGAAACCTTGACAAGCCACTGATAGAACCCCACCCAAAGTGAGGAAGCTCCATAATAAAGAGAAATCCACAAATTCCCAGAATATAAAAAGGCCACCCCAAACGCAGCAATATAACCAAGATGAAGAGACAGAGGAATACTCAGCAGGTAAAGGAACAGGAGAGTTGCCCACCAAACCAAACAAAAGTGGAAGAAGTAGGGAATCTACCAGAGAAGGAATTCCAAATATTGATAGTGAAAATGATCCAAAATCTTGAAATCAAAATGGAATCACAGATAAATAGGCTAGAGACAAGGATTGAGAAGATGCAAGAAAGGTTTAACAAGGACCTAGAAGAAATAAAAAAGAGTCAAAATATAATGAATAATGCAATAAATGAGATCAGAAACACTCTGGAGGCAACAATTAGTAGAATAACGGAGGCAGAAGATAGGATTAGTGAAATAGAAGATAGAATGGTAGAAATAAATGAATCAGAGAGGAAACAAGAATTACCTATGTTTTGATTGGTCGTTTGTTTTACTGAGTAGTATTTGTAGCTGAGTATTGAGATGCATGAGCAGCTTGCACATTATGGAGACGAATTTTTTGTTAGTTTTTCAGTTGCTATTCAGTTCAGTTCAGTTCAGTGGCTCAGTCGTGTTCGACTCTTTGCGACGCCATGAATTGCAGCACGCCAGGCCTCCCTGTCCATCGCCAACTCCCGGAGTTCACTCAGAGTTGCTGTTATTTCCTCCCAATTCTGAAGCTACATATTCACTTTATTTATAGTTTCCTTCATTGTACAAAAGCTATAGAGTTTAATTAGGTTCTTTTTTTAAAACTTATTTTTATTTCCTTTAGGCAATGGGCCATAGAGGATCTTGCTGTGACTTATTTTGTGTTGGTTATACCTATATTTTACTCTGAGGGTGGTATATTTTCTGGTCTTACTTTACACCTGTAATCCATTTTGACTTTATTTTTGAACATGATGTTAGATAGCGTTCTAGCTTCTACACATAGCTGTCCAGTTTTCCCAGTAACACTTTTTGAAGAAAATGTCTTTTTCTGTTGCGCAGTTTTGCCTGCATCGTCAAAGATAATGGGTGCATAAATCGATCATTGGACTTCATATTTTTTTCATTGGTCTATATTTCTATGTTTGTGCAAGTTTGATAGTCTCTTGATATCTTTGTAGTGTCGTCTGAAGTTAGAAAATTTGTCTCCTCTTGTTCCATTCTTCTTTCTCAAAACTGCTTTGGCTCTTCGAGGTCTTATGTGATTCCATGCAAATCGTAAAATAATTTGTTCTAGTTTATGAAAAATTCTCTTGGTAGTTGGAAAGGTCTTGTATTGAATCTATTGATTGTTTTGGCTGGTATATTCATTTTAACTCTATCAGTTAGTCCAATCCAAGAACATGATATCTTTCTCCATCTATACATGTTTTGATTTCTTTCCTCAGTGCTTTCTTTTATCCTTCTGGGAAAGTGAAAGTTGCTCAGTCACGTCTGACTCTTTGCAATCCCGTGGGCTATACAGTGTATGGAATTTGAAATTCTCCACGCCAGAATACTGGAATGGGTAGCTTTCCCTTCTCCAGAGGATCTTCCCAACCCAGTGATCAAACGCAGGTCTCACACATTGCAGGAGGATTTGTCACCAGTTGGGGCCACAAGGGAAGCCCAAGAACACTATAGTGGGTAGCCTATCCCTTCTTCAGGGGTCTTCCTGACCCAGGAATCAAACAGGAGTCTCCTGCATTGCAGGCAGCTTCTTTACCAATTGAGCCATCAGGGAAGTCCTTTGTCTCTTTATGCAAACTTATTTCTAGATATTTTATTCCTTTCATTGCAATGGTGAACAGGACTGTTCCTTAATTTCTCTTTCTGATTTTTCATTGTAAATGTGTAGGACTACAAGGGTTTCTGTGTATTAATTTTACACCCTTCACATTTACTGTATTCATTGATTAACTCCAGTAATTTTCTGGTGGCATCTCTTGGGTTTTCTGTGTAAAGGGTAATATCTTGTGCAAATACACAGTTATACCTCTTCTTTTCAAATGAGGATTCTTTTCATATCTTTTTCTTCTTTGAAAATTGTGGCTAGAATTCCCAGAACGAGTAGTGATGAGTGTGGGCACATTTTCTTAATGCTGATATTAAAGGAAAATTTTTCAGCTTTTCATTATTGACAATAATGTTTACAATGGTTCTGTCATATTTGGCTTTCATTATGTTGAGGTATGTTCCACCTATGACTACTTTGGTAGAGTTTTTTTTTTTTCTTTAAAAACTCTGAATTTTGTTGAATTCAAATTTGAATTTTGGGAGGTTTAGCCTCCAAATTATTTGTGTTTCCTCTAGTTGTTGTTGTTGTTGTTGTCATTTTCCTGTGGTTGATATCTGATCTAACAACATTGTGATCAGAAAATATGTTTGAAAATATTACAATCTCTTGAAGTTTATTAAGGTTAGATGTGATATAACCTTGGATGTGATCTGTCCTAAGATAATGTCCCATTTGCACTTGAGAAAAAGGAGATAAAAAAGAGAAGAAGGTGAAATCTGTTCTTTTGCAGGGGGATGACCTCCGCAGGGGGTAGATATCAATTATCTCAAACTGGTCTAATATATCTTCTAAAACTTGAGTTTTCCTTATTTTATTTTCTGTCTGGATGATCTGTTCATGCTATGAGTGAAGTATTAAAAGCACCCAATACTATTGGTTAGTGTCGGTTTCTGCTCTAATAGTTGTTGGCATTTGCCTCTTGTATTGAGCTGCTCCTACATTGGGTGCATATAGCTTCTTCTTGGATTGATACCTTGATTGTTATGTAATGCGACCTTCTTTGTCTCCTATAGTGGTCTTCACTTAAAGTCCATTTTTCTGATATGAATATTGCTCCTCCCACTTTCGCTCTCCATTTTCACAAGATAGCTTTTTCCTGGCCATCACTTTCAGGCTGTATGTGTCCCTAGTTATGAGGTGGTTTTCTTGCAGACAGTATATTCTTGTATGCATTCACCCAGGCTTTGCCTTTTCATTGGAGCATTTAGCCCATTTCTGTTGAAGGTAGTTGTTGATAAGTATGATCTTCTTACCATTTACTATATATTTTGTGGCTTTGTTTTTATAAGCTTTTCTGTTTCCTATCTAGAGAAGATCCTTCAGCATTTCCTGAAGTGCTGGTTTGGTGGTTCCGAACACTAAATTCGTTTGTTCGTCTGTAAAGCTCTTGTTTTCTCTATGGAATGAGAATACTATCCTTGTTGGATAGAGTAATTTTGGCTTTAGGCTTTTGCCTTTCAGCACTTTAAGTACATCCTGCCATTCCCTTCTAGGCTGAAGAGTTTCTATTGTAAGATCAGCTGTTATCCTTATGGGGATTCCCTTCTATGTTATTTGCTGTGATTCCTTTGTTACCTTGAATATTTGTCCGTTGTGTATATTTATTTGTTTGTTTGTTTTTATTTTGATTAATGTGTGTTTTAACATGTTTTCTCTTGGTTTTATCGCTATGGGACACACTGCCTACACACTGCGATTTTTCATCTTAGGTGTCTATTCTTTTTCCCATTTCAGGGAAGTTTTTAACTATTTCCTCCTCAAATATTTTCTCATGCCCTTTCCTTTGCCTTCTTTCTCTGAGAAACCTATGATTTAAATATGGGGGCATTTAACATTGTCCCATAGGTCTCTGAGAGGGTCTTCATTTCTCTCTCTCTCTCTCTCTCTCTCTCTCTCTCTCTCTCTCTTTCCTGTTCTGCTTCATTTATTTCCCATATCCGATCTTCCAGCTCACTTAGTCTTTCTTCTGCCTCAGTTACGCTACTGTTCCTGTTGTCCAGGGTGATTTCTATCTCAGTTATTTCACTGTTCATTATTGATTGACTACTCATTATTTCTTCTAGGTCCATTTAAAACACCCCTTTCATCTTCTCAATCCATGTCTGAAGTCTGTTTATCTGTAGATCCATTTGTTTCCAAGACATTGACTATTATTATGCTGAACTGTTTTTCCTGTAGGCTTCCTACCTCCTCCTCTTGCATTGGTTTGTTGATTTTTATTGTGTTCCTTCATCTGCTGGATATGTCTCTGCCTTTTCATGTTGTTTCGATGACTGTCTTCGAGGTCTATTTTCTGCAATCTGGAGGGCCATCATTGCTATTAATTGTGTGGTCTCCTCCAAGTGAATGCGGTGGGACCAGTGGCTTGTGAAAGGTTTCTAGTTGAGAGAACTTTTTGTTGCTGTTGTTATAGAAGATGGCTGTTGATCTCATTGGTTCTGAGACTCAATGCAGTGTCCATTAGGGAATTAGGGGGCTCTATTACGGCTTGGATTCCAGATGAGCTATTTCAAATCCTCGAAGATGATGCTGTGAAAGCGATGTACTCAATATGACAAGAAATTTGAAAATCGCAGCCGTGGCTCAGTTGGAAATGGTTAGTTTTCATTCCAATCTCCAAAAAGGCAATGCCAACGAATGCTCAAACTACCAGGCAATTGCACTCATCTCACATGCTAACAAAGAAATGCTCAAAATTCTCCAAGCCAGGCTTCAGCAATATGTGAACCATGAATTCCAGATATTCAATCTTGTTTCAGAAAATACAGAGGAACCAAAGATCAAATTCCCAACATCTGCTGGATCGTCAAAAAAAGCAAGCAAGTTCCAGAAAAACATCTAGTTCTGCTTTAGTGAGTATGTCAAAGCCTTTGACTGTACGGATCAAAATAAACTGTGGAAACTTCTGAAAGAGATGGCAATACCACACCAGGGGATCTGCCTCTTGAGAAGCCTGTATGCAGTTCAGGAGGCAACAGTTAGAACTGGACATTGAATAACAGACTGGTTCCAAATAGGAAAAGGAGTACCTCAAGGGTATATACTGTCACCCTGCTTATTTAACTTCTATGCAGAGACATGTTTGGCTGGAAGAAACGCAAACTGGAATCAAGACTGCCAGGAGAAATGTCAAAAACTTCAGATATGTAGATGACACCACCCTTATGGCAGAAACTAAAGAGGAACTAAAGAGTATCTTGAAGAAAGTGAAAGAGGAAAGTGAAGAGGTAGGCTTAAAGCTCTGCATTAGGAAAATAGATGGCATCCTGTCCCATCACTTCATGGCAAATAGATGGGAAAACAGTGGAAATGGTGGCAGACTGTTTTTCTTTTTTTTTTTTCTTTTAAGCTCCAAAATCACTACAGCCATGAAAGTGACTATAGCCATGAAATTAAAAGATGCTTACTCCTCCTAGACAGCATAAACAAGACCAGAGGCTGACTGTGACTCAGATCATGAAATCTGTATTGCCAAATTCAGACTTAAATTGAAAAAAGTAAGAAAACCTGCTAGACCATTCAGGAATGACCTATATCAAATCCCTTATGATTATGCAGTGTAAGTGAGAAATAAATTTAAGGGACTAGATCTGATAGAATGCCTGATGAACTATGGACGGAGGTTCATGGCATTGTACAGGAGACAGGGATCAAGACCATTCCCAAGAAAAAAGAAATGCAAAAAGGCAAAATGGCTGCCTGAGGAGGCCTTACAATTAGCTGTGAAATGAAGAGAAATGAAGGCAAAGGAGAGAAGGAAAGATATACCTATTTGAACACAGAGTTCCAAGGAGAGACAAGAAAGCCTTCCTCAGTGATCCGTGCCAAGAAATAAAGCAAAGCAATAGAATGGGGAAGACTAGAGATTTCTTCAAGAAAATGTGAGATACCAAGGGGGCATTTCATGCAAACATGGGCACGATAAAGGACATAAATGGTATGGACCTAGCAGAAGCAATAGACATGAAGACGAGGTGGCAAAGAATACTCAGAAGAACTGTGTGTCAAAGATCTTCACAACCCAAATAATCATGATGATGTGATCACTCATCTACATCCAGATATCTTGGAATGTGAAGTCAAGTGGGCCTTAAGAAGCATCACTATGAACAAAGTTAGTGGAAGTGAAAGAATTCCAGTTGAGCTATTTCAAATCCTAAAAGATTATGCTATGGAAGTGCTTCACTCAATATGTCAGCAAATTAAAAAAACTAAGCAGTGGCTCAGGACTGGGAAAGGTCAGTTTTCATTCCAATCCCAAACAAAGTCAATGCCAAAGAATGCTCAAACTACTGCACAATTGCACTCATCTCACACGCTAGTAGAGTAATGCACAAAAATATCCAAGCCATGCTTCAGCAATACGTGACCCATAACCTTTCAGATGTTCAAGCTGGTTTTGGACAAGTCAGAGGAACCAGGGATCAAGTGAGTGTATGCACCACTACTTCTGATTATGCATGCAGCAACTACTGAGGTTGAAATCACGAGTTTGCATTCTGCTTTTACTAAGAATTGAATTAGGACAGGTGCACTAATTAGCTTGCACTCTGGAACATACGTTACAACTCCAGAGCATAGGTATCACAACCAAGTGCGTCTGCACTCTGGACCTGGCATACGGTAACGACTGAAAATGCAAGAAGCTTTTCACAATTACTGACCCCCTGATTTGAAACCGCTGCCGCTGCTGCTGCTGTGCTGCTGCTGCTAAGTCACTTCAGTCGTGTCCGACTCTGTGTGACCGCATAGATAGCAGCCCACCAGGCTCCCCTGTCCCTGGGATTCTCGGGGCAAGAATACTGGAGTGCGTTGCCCCTTCCTTCTCCAATGCATGCATGCATGCTAAGTCGCTTTAGTCTTATCCGACTCCGTGCGAACCTACGGACAGTAGCCCACGACGCCCCTCTGTCCACGGGATTCTCCAGGCAAGAATATTGGGGTGGGTTGCCATTTCCTTCTCTTATGTCAAACCACACATGCTACAAACACTGAGCTTGCCCTCTGGAATACGCGTTTGTCAATACTGAGGCCGCCATCTAGAGGACGCCCGCCGGAACTGCTTAGTTTCCAATCTGGATCATCCTTTCTGCCACTATGGAGACTATTAACAAGCTTTAGAACAAGTGCATTGCTGTCACTGAGACTGCACAGTAGAGCATACATACACCCCATCACTCATTCTTTAGGGTTCTTTAGGATATGGCCTGCCGCTTCTGAGCCTGTCCTTAAAACATGCCTGTTGTAAGTACACGTACACTTTTGGTGTATTTCACTCTGGATTCTGCATCCCTGTACTACTGAAATTGCCTTCCAGAACAAGAGTTCATCACTGGCTGAACTTTATGCTGCACTCTGAAGCATAAATATCACAATCATTAGCTTGTTGCTTTGAGTAAGTCAGGCCACTACTCAACCTGCACTGTAGTTCAGGTGTGCCTAAACAATTACTGAACTTGCACCCTGAAGTTTCCTTCTGGACACAACTGAGCCAGCACTCCTGTAGACAGAGTGAGTTTAAACACGGGAGGACATGGTACGCCTCTACTGAGCATGAGCTCAAGGGCACGCATCTGGGCTCTGCTGAGAACATGCTCTAGTTGCACACATGCCACAGTAACTGAACGTGCAGCTGGGGGTACAGATCTCATGACTACAGAGTGAGCACATTTCATCATGGGTTTTGCACTACTGAGGTTTACTCAGAAAATATCTCCCATCATGACTGTGTGTGCCTTCAAGAGCCAATGTTCTGACACTACTGAGACTGTGCTGTAGAGTAAGAATGCCTGAACTACACAACTGCACACTGAATCATGCATCCCAGCAGTATAAATCCTAGCACTACAGCACACTTGTCACTTCTGAGTCCTTACACTAAGCAGGCATGGCACAGCTGGTGAGCATGTGGTCTAGAGCATGTGTGTGGCCATTACTAATTTCACACTCGGAAGCCTGTGTCTTGCCACTTGTAAGCCCAGGCCCCAACATATTCATGTTTCAGCTACTGATTTTGCACCCTGGTACACTGCTTTATCACTGCGGAGCCTGCCTTATAGAGCATGAGTTCCACTACTACTAATCTTGCTCAATGGCCTGTGTGCTTAAACCTGTGAGCCTACGCTCTGCCGCTGAAAATTGCCAATGACTTGGCTTGCCCTCTGTTGCATATTTTCCCCACTCTTCTTCCTGCACTCTAGAGCAGGTGTCCCAACGACTGAGGTTGCACTCTGGAGGATATGCTCCAGGGGGCTGCTTTCTAAAACACATATCCTACCCACGAGTGAACCGTCATTCTAGATCAACTGTGTGACCACCAGTGACCTTGACTTCTGAAGAATAAAGTCACTTCCTTGAGGTATTGCTCTAGAAGGTGTGTGCAACAATTACTCCAGTGACATTTTATACCAGCCATTTTGCTGCTAGTCACCCAGCACTCTAGACTGTGCAAGCTGTGAGTAGTGTACCTGTATATCTATGGATGATGTGCCAGCACTACAGACCTGGTGTATACTTCCTACGTCCTGCCTCAATTGATCATGGGTCACAATACACATATGCCACGACCCTTGTGCTTGCACTGTTGAGGGCTTGTCTTCCCACTACTGAGCTTGTGTGGCAGAGCAGACATATCACACTTTCTGAATTTGATCTCTGGATATGCAGCCAAAAATAAAAACCCAGCTTTCAAGAGAACATGTCCCTCAATTTTACTGAGTCTGCACTCTTGAGCAAGGGCACTGCAAACTCCTGAGACAACCCTCTGAAGCACATGCAGAGCAGGCATGCTGCATCTGCTGAGCTTAGCTCTTCAGCATGCCTCTCAACAGTGAAACACACTTTAGGCATACCCCTGCTAATACAGACCCATGATCTAGAGCAGGCATGCTTCAAATACTGAACCTTTGCTTTAGAGAACACGTGCTTCATCTCCTGAGACTGTGCTTTTGAGGATTCTCCCCACCACTACTTAGACTGTGCTCTAGAGCGGGTGTGGCACAAATAGTAGGATGGCACTTTGGAGCCTGCATGCATCGCTACTACGTCTCAGCTCTAGCCTGGAAGTACTGAGACCGCTTAGCTTGCAACCGGGCACACGTGCTGCCACTAGTGTGCTTGCACTTTAGAGCAGGCTGTCTGAAGCCATCCCATTGGCACTGGCAACATGCATCCAGCCAGTGCTGAATGCACACTAGAGCACAGCTCCTGCCACGATTGAGATGTACTCTACCCAAGATGTCTAAAACTGCTCAGCTGCATTGCAGAGCATACCTCTTTCACAACTGAACTTGCGTTCTACAGGAAATGCTACACAAACACTGATCTTGTGCTCTGGAATTGGCACACCATAAATAATTTTCTTAACCTTTGAAGCACATGTCTGGCCAACACGAAATCCATGCTTTAGATCAGCTGTGCTAAAACCACTGAGCTTGCCCTCAAGAGTATATCTGAACTCGTATTTTATAGCACACCAACTACCACTGTGGATTCTGTGCTCTAAAAACTCTCGTGAGATGAGAGAACAAGATGGTGGGCTATAAGTGGATGTGGAGTACATCTCTCCATGGGTACATCAGGCATACACCTTCAGACACAGAAGAGTGATCAGAACATTACCGGAAAGTAGACAGGAGTACCTGACAAGTGGAAAAGAATATATAGAACCATGCAAAACTCAGTAGGATGAAAGAACTGGCAGAAAAGTCAGGCGTGTTAGTAGGACTGGATCTGCCCTGAGTGGGTAAAGGAACTGAAGCTGAGGTCCAATCCCACATTGGGTCAATTGTTGAATCATAGAATACACATTT
>NW_017202022.1:0-19083 GCF_001704415.2 Capra hircus
GTGGGAAAGCCTCGAGGAATGACACAGATCCCTTGACCCACGTGATGGGAAGGGTGACTCTGCTGCTACAGCTAGGGAGGAAAGCGCACGTGCATGCCCCCACTCAAGACGAGGACTGACTCCCCTAGGGAGACTCCAGAAGTACCCTAAGATCCATGTCACACTGGAGGGGAATCCTCAGGTACCGGCACCGACTCCACACAAGGTCTTAGGCCCCGGCATCGATGGGACAGGTATCCCGAGAGGGCCCGAGCAACTCGCATGGGGACTGACCGTTCCTGAGGCCACCAGAGCGGGTCCCTGAGGTCCCCGTCGTATGTCGAGAGCACCTGCCGCAACTCGAGAAAATCCAGGAGGTTCTCCCCTGCAGGCGAGATGAGGCCCATTTCCGCTGAGGCGTCTCGAGGCTAATCACACCTAACCTCTGGAACTTCCAAAGGGTCCTTCACACGCTTGCTGCAACTCAAGAAGTTCCCCCGACATACCCTTCTCCACTCGAGAGGAAGCTCGAGAGTCCCGCCCACGTCCAGAGGAGCCCCTGTTTCTCCCTCTTAGCTCGAAACGAGGGATCCTTTCACTGTGTGGTCGGGAAAGAATTCCTGGGGTTCCCGTCGCATCTCCAGAGGATGCGCTCTCCACAGGATAGGTGAGCGGAACTCCAGGGTGGTGCCACCATTCCCAGAGTCCACCTGATATCTCAGTCCATTCCAGGGAAACCTGTTTTCACTACACTGCCTCGACTTTCAAGCCGAGGATCGACTCACACCATGGTGGCACGTGGGACAGCCCTGTGGGAAAGCCTCGTGGGAAAGCTTCGCGGGAAAGCCTCGAGGGAATGCCACTCATCCCTTGATCCACTCGACGGGAAGCGTGACACTGCTGCTACAGCTCGGGAGGAAAGCGCACGTGCATGCCCTCACTCGAGACGAGGACTGACTCCCCTGGGGAGACTCCAGAATTACCCCAAAATACATGTCAGCACTGGCGGGGAAACCTCAGGTTTCGGCCCCGATACCACATAAGGTCTTAGGCCCCGGCATCGCCGGGAAAGGAATCCCGAGAGGCCCACTAGCAACTCGCATGGGACTGGCCTTTCCTGAGGCCACCAGAACGGGTCCCTGAGGTCCCCGTCGTAAGTCAAGAGCACATGCCGCAGCTCGAGAAAATCCAGGAGGTTCTCCCCTCCAGGCGAGATGAGGCCCTTTTCCGCTGAGCGGTTCCGAGGCTAATCACACCTAACCTCTGGAACTTCCAAAGGGTCTTCACACCCTTGCTGCAACTCAAGAAGTTCCCCGACATACCTGACTCCACTCGAGAGGAAGCACGAGAGTCCCGCCCACATCCAGAGGAGCCCCCGTTTCCGCCTCGTAGCTCGAGATGAGGGATCCTTTCCCTGCATGTTCTGGAAAGAATTCCCGGCGTTCCCGTCGCTTCTCAAGAGGAGGCGCTCTCCACAGGAAAGGCGAGAGGAACTCCAGGGTCGTCCCACCATTCCAAGAGTCCCCCAGATATCTCAGTCTGCCGGTGTCCAGCCCCGCTGGATCCAGGGAATTCGACGGATGGACGGCGTTGAGGTGGAAAGACTTGTTTATTTATTAATGTAAGATTAGAGTAAAAAACTATAGTGTATTAAGAAGATTAAGTGGAGGAAGTGGGCTGAATAGCTTGGTTTACGCGGAAAGCCAATAAAATTTCAGACAAGGAATTTGCACCATCTACGTTGGGCCACCGGCGACTGCTTGAATATCTAAGGGATGCTTCGACTTAAGCTTCCTTTCGTGCAGTTCTTAACAGCCAGGCCAAGTAAGTCGACCTGGCGAGCCTCCGCGCCCCTGTGGAGATTCAACCTGAAGTTAAAGTAAAGAGCAGAGAGAAGGAAAAGTAGGGAAGAAGAAAGAGAGGAAAGACACGGGGGGGCCTGAGTCCCAGGAAACCAGGCAGAGAGACTCTTTCGAGAAACTGGTCTGAGAAACTGGCCCCATCCTTTATTGTTCAGAAGGCCTTTTATACTTTTGATAAAACATGGAGATCAATGGGTAACACAAAATTATGTAGCGTTCGCTGCCCAGACTCTTTCTGTACATCATTTTGTATACAAAAGGTCTCAGGTGATTTACATTATCATCTGGCCAAGAGGCTTGTTAACACTTTTTGGCTCTCTTCCTTAATGAATGTTAATTTTGTTTCTCCTGAAGTGTTTTTCTTTAAACTGCATCTCCTTAAAGCATTAATGTTACATCTCTATAGAACAAAGGTGCAGTGGGTTATAACAAAGAAGGTACTTAACTCAAAGATCTAATGTTGCTAATAACCGGTCTGCTACTTGTTTTTTTATATAGCAACTATATCTAAAAATAAAGGATATGAAAATTTAGCAGCAAGCATTGACCCAACAAATGAAACTTTTAATCAGTCCTATTCTAAATATTTTGACTCCTCGGATGCCCCTACATTCCTAGGATGCTTTAAGCTTCCTGTGCCTCCTGCAGTCAGGAGGCCTCAAACAATCACATGCTCAGCAGTTCGAGTCCTGCAGGCAGGCTAGAAAGCCATCAGAGGGGTTTTTGGATTGAAACACTCTTTCAAATGCAGAAGACTAAAGCCCTGAATTGACTTTTTCCAGAAAATGTGAGAAGAGTGGAAAGGCAGAGCACAAAGCCGGCAGATTTTTGTTGGGGTACATGCGTAGGAATTTGCAGAGGGGTCCCTGAAGTCTGAACACACCTTGCGTATGTCAGCTTCCTTCCTCATGACCTTATCACGGCCGGGAGTCCTCACACTTGCTCCCAGCATCAGTCCAAACCAGAGGAACCTGTTTTCCCTGCACTGCCTCGATTTTCACGCAGAGGATCGACTCACACCACGGTGGCACGTGGGACAGCCCTGTGGGAAAGCCTCGTGGGAAAGCCTCGTGGGAAAGCCTCGAGGGAAAGACACATATCCCTCGATCCACGCGAAGGGAAGCGTGACACTGCGGCTACAACTAGCGAGGAAAGAGCTCGTGCATGACCCCACTGGCGACGAGACTGACTCCCCTGGAGTAACTCCAGAAGTACCCCAAGATCCACGTCAGCACTGCAGAGGAATCCTCAGGTGCTGGCCCCGAATCCACACAAGTCTTAGGCCCCAGCATCGATGGGAGAGGAATCACGAGAGGTCCCCTAACAACTCGCAAGGGGACCGGCCTTTCCTGAGGCCACCAGAGCGGGTCCCTGAGGTCCCCGTCGTAAGTCGAGAGCACCTGCCGCAACTCGAGAAAATCCAGGAGGTTCTCCCCTCCAGGCGAGATGAGGCCCATTTCCGCTGAGGGGGCTAGAACGTAATCACACCTCACCTCTGCAACTTCCAAAGGGTCCTTCACACCCTTGCTGTAACTCAAGAAGTTCCCCGACATACCCGTCTCCACTCGAGTGGAAGCAGGAGGGGCCCGCCCACAGGCAGAGGAGCTACGTTTCCACCCTGAGCTTGAGATGAGGGATCCTTTCCCTACTTTGTCAGGAAAGAATACCCGGCGTTCCCATCACGTCTCAAGAGAAGGTGCTCTCCACAGGAAGGGCGAGAGGAACTCCAGGGTCGTTCCACCATTCCAAGAGTCCCCCAGATGACTCAGTCCATTCCAGGGGAAACTGTTTTCCCTGCACTGCCTCGACTATCATGCCGAGGATCGACTCACACCATGGTGGCACGTGGAACAGCCCTGTGGAAAAGCCTTGTGGGAAAGCCTCGTGGGAAAGCCTCGTGGGAAAGCCTCGAGGGAAAGCCACAGATCCCTTGATTCACGTGAGGGGAAGCGTGACACTGCTGCTACAGCTTGGGAGGAAGGCGCACGTGCATTCTCCCACTCGAGACGAGGACTGACTCCCCTGGGGAGACTCCAGAAGTACCCCAAGATCCATGTCAGCACTGGAGACGAATCCTCAGGTTCCGACCCCGACCCCACACAAGGTCTTAGGCCCCTTCATCGACGGGAGACGAATCCCGAGAG
The DNA here is from genome assembly GCF_001704415.2 of Capra hircus. Classification (NCBI taxonomy): domain Eukaryota; kingdom Metazoa; phylum Chordata; class Mammalia; order Artiodactyla; family Bovidae; genus Capra; species Capra hircus. The sequence continues at coordinate 3,986 of NW_017202022.1, forward strand.
GCCTCCTCGCAACTTGCATGAGGACTGGACTTTATTGAGCCCAACAGATCTCGTCCCTGATGTCCCACTCATAACTCGAGAGCACCTCTCTCAACTCAACAAAATCCAGGAGGATCTCCCCTCCAGGCGAGATGAGGCCCTTTTCCGCTGAGGCGTCTCGACGCTAATCACACCTAATATCTGGAATTTCCAAAGACTCTTTCAAACCCTTGTACAACTCAAGAATTTCCCACAGGAACGTCTCCACTCGGGAGCAAAAGCTAGGGTCTCACTCACATTTAGATGTTCCATTTTTCCGCATCTTTGCGGGGAATGAGGGACCCTTACACATCAGCTGAATTTCGGGATTACTCTCCAGACGACGCCGAGGCGTAAGACCTTGTGTTGAGTCAGGGCCCAAATCTGAATTCGCTAGGAGGTGAAAACCTCCTGTTAACACTCACTTGGATTAAGGGATCTGTGGCTTTCCCTCGAGGCTTCCCAAGAGGCTTTCCCACGAGGCTTTCCCACAGGGCTGTCCCATGTGCCACCGTGCTGTGAGTCCATCCTCGGCTGAAAGTCGAGGCAGTGCAGGGAAAACAGGTTTCCCTGGAATGGACTGAGTCATCAGGGGGACTATGGGAATGGTGGCACGACCCTAGAGTTGCTTTCGCCTTTCCTGTGGAGAGCGCGTCCTCTTGAGATGCAACGGAAACCCAGGGATTCTCTCCCGAACAGGCAGGGAAAGGATCCCACCTCTCGAGCTAGGAGGCGGAAAAGGGGCTCCTCTGGATGTGGGCGGGACGCTTGTGCTTTCTCTCGAGTGGAGACGGGTATGTCGGGGACCTTCTTGAATTGCAGCAAGGGTGTGAAGGACCCTTTGGAAGTCCCAGAGGTTAAGTGTGATTAGCCTCGAGACGGCTCATCGGAAATGGGCCTCATCTCACCTGAGGGGAGAACCTCCTGGATTTTCTCGAGTTGCAGCAGGTGCTCTCGACTTATGACGGGGACCTCAGGGACCCGCTCTGGTGGCCTCAGGAAAGGCCAGTCCCCAAGCGAGTTGCTCGGGGGCCTCTCGGGATTCCTCTCCCGTCGATGAAGGGGCCTAAGACCTTTTGTGGAGTCGGTGCCAGAACCTGAGGATTCCTCTCCAGTGCTGACATGGAACTTGGGGTACTTCTGAAGTCTCCCCAGGGGAGTCAGTCCTCGTCTCGAGTGGGGGCATGCACGTGCGCTTTCCTCCCGATCTGTAGCAGCAGTGTTACGCTTCCCGTGGAGTGGATCAAGGGATCAGTGGCTTTCCCTCGAGGTTTTCCACTAGGCTTTCCCACGAGGCTTTCCCATGAGGCTTTCCCACAGGGCTGTCCCACGTGCCACCATGGTGAGTGTTGATCTTCGGCTTGAAAGTCGAGGCAGTGCAGGGAAAACAGGTTTCCCTGGAATGGACTGAGACATCTGGGGGACTCTGGGAATGGTGGCACGACCCTGCAGTTCCTCTCGCCTTTCCTGTGAAGAGCACCTCCTCTTGAGATGCGAAGGGAACGCCGGGAATTCTTTCCCGACCACGCAGGGAATGGATCCCTCCTCTCGACCTAGGAAGCGGAAACGGTGCTCCTCTGGATGTGGGCGGGATTCTCGTGCTTCCTCTCGAGTGGAGACGGGTATGTCGGGGAACTTCTTGAGTTGCAGCAAGGGTGTGAAGGACCCTTTGAACGTTCCAGAGGTTAGGTGTGATTAGCCTCGAGACGCCTCAGCGGAAATGGGCCTCAACTCTCCTGGAGGGGAGAACCTCCTGGATTTTCTCGAGTTGCGGCAGGTGCTCTGGACTTACGACGGGGACCTCAAGAACCCTCTCCGGTGGCCTCAGAAAGGCCAGTCCCCATGCGAGTTGCTCGGGGGCCTCTCGGGATACGCCTCCCGACGATGCCGCGGCCTAAGAGTTTGTGTGGAGTCGGTGCCAGAATCTGAGGATTCCTCTCCAGTGCTGACATGGATCTTGGGGTACTTCTGGAGTCTCCCCAGGGGAGTCAGTCCTCGTCTCGAGTGGGAGCATGCACGTGCGCTTTCCTCCCGAGCTGTAGCAGCAGTGTCACACTTCCCTTCGCGTGTATCAAGGGATCTGTGGCTTTCCCTAGAGGCTTTCCCTCGATGTGTCCCCAGTAGGCTTTCCCACCAGGCTTTCCCACGAAGCTTTCCCACGAGGCTTTCCCACAGGGCTGTGCCACGTGCCACTCTGGTGTGAATCGATCCTCGGCTTGAAAGTTGAGACAGTGCAGGGAAAACAGGTTTCCCTGGAATGGATTGAGACATCTGGGGGACTCTGGGAATGGTGGAACGACAATGGAGTTCCTCTCGCCTTTCCTGTAGAGAGCGCCTCCTCTAGAGATGTGACGGGAACGTCGGGAATTCATTCCCGACCCCGCAGGGAAAGGATCCCTCCTCTCGAGCTAGGAGGCGGAAACGGGACTCCTCTGGATGTGGGCAAGACTCTCGTGCTTCCTCTCGAGTTGAGACGGGTATGTCGGGGAACTTCTTGAGTTGCAGCAAGGGTGTGAAGGACCATTTGGAATTTCCAGTGGTTAGGTGTCATTAGCCTGGAGATGCCTCAGGGGAAATGGGCCTCATCTCGCCTGGAGGGGAGAACCTCCTGGATTTTCTCGAGTTGCGGCAGGTGCTCTCGACTTATGACGGGGACCTCAGGGACCCGTTCTGGTGGCCTCAGGAAAGGCCAGTCCCCATGCGAGTTGCTCGGGGGCCACTCGGGATTCCTCTCCCGTCAATGCCGGGGCCTAAGACCTTGTGTGGAGTCGGTGCCGTAATCTGAGCATTCCTCTAAAGTGCTGACATGGATCTTGGGGTACTTCTGGAGTCTCCCCAGGGGAGTCAGTCCTCGTCTCGATTGGGGGCATGCACGTGCGCTTTCCTCTCGAGCTGTAGCAGCAGTGTCACTTTTCACTTCGCGTGGATCAAGGGATCTGTGGCTTTCCCTCGAGGCTTTCCCAAGAGACTTTCACACAGGGCTATCCCACGTGTCACCATGGTGTGAATCGATCCTCGGCTTGAAAGTCGAGGCAGTGCAGGGAAAACAGGTTTCCCTGGAGTGGACTGAGACATCTGGGGGACACAGGGAATGGTGGCACGACCCTGGAGTTTCTCTCGCCTTTCCTGTGGAGAGCGCCTCCTCTTGAAGTGCGACGAGAACGCGGGGAATTCTTTCCCCACCAGGCAGGGAAAGGATCCCTCCTCTCGAGCTAGGAGGAGGAAACGGGGCTCCTCTGGATGTGGGCGGGACTCTCGTGCTTCCTCTCGAGTGGAGACGGGTATGTCGGGGAACTTCTTGAGTTGCAGCAAGGGTGTGAAGGACCCTTTGGAAATTTCAGAGGTTAGGTGTGATTAGCCTCGAGACACCTCAGCGGAAATGGGCCTCCCCTCGCCTGGAGGTGAGAACCTCCTGAATTTTCTCGAGTTGCGGTGGGTGCTCTCGACTTATGACTCAGACGTCAGGGACCCGCTCTGGTGGCCTCAGGAAAGGCTAGTCACCATGCGAGTTGCTCGGGGGCCTCACGGGATTCCTCTCCCGTCGATGCCGGGGCCTAAGACCTTGTGTGGAGTCGCTGCCGGAACCTGAGGATTCCTCTCCAAGGCTGACATGGATCTTGGGGTACTTCTGGAGTCTCCCCAGGGGAGTCAGTCCTCGTCTCGAGTGGGGGCATGCACGTGCCCTTTCCTCCCGAGCTGTAGCAGCAGTGTCGCGCTTCCCTTCGCTTGAATCAAGGGATCTGTGGCTTTCCTCGAGGCTTTCCCTAGAGGCTTTCCCACGAGGCTTACCCACAGGGCTGTCCCACGTGCCACCGTGGTGTGAGTCGATCCTCGGCTTGAAAGTCGAGGCACTGCAGGGAAAACTGGTTTCCCTGGAATGGACTGAGGTATCTGGGGGACTCTGGGAATGGTGGCAGGAACCTGGAGTTCCTCTCGCCTTTCCTGTGGAGAGCGCCTCCTCTTGAGATGCGACGGGAACGCCTGAAATTGCTTCCTCCTTGCTCCCTCCTCTCGACCAAGGAGGCGGAAACGGGGCTCCTCTGGATATGGTCGGGACTCTCGTGCTTCCTCTCGAGTGGAGACGGGTATGTCGGGGAACTTCTTGAGGTGCAGCAAGGGTGTGAAGGATCCTTTGGAAGTTCCAGAGGTTAGGTGTGATTAGCCTCGAGACGCCTCAGCGGAAATGGGCCTCATCTCGCCTGGAGGGTAGAACCTCCTGGATTTTCTCGAGTTGCGGCAGGTGCTCTCGACTTACGACGGGGACCACACGGACCCACTCTGGTGGCCTCAGGAAAGGCCAGTCCCCATGCGAGTTGCTCAGGGGACTCTCGGGATTCCCATCCCGTCGATGCCAGGGCCTAAGACCTTGTGTGGAGTCATTGCCAGAACCTGAAGATTTCTCTCCAGTGCTGACATGGATCTTGGGGTACTTCTGGAGTCTCCCCAGGGGAGTCAGTCCTCGTCTCGAGTGGGGGCATGCACGTGCGCTTTCCTCCCGAGCTGTTGCAGCAGTGTCACGCTTCCCTTCGCGTGGATCAAGGGATCCGTGCCTTTCCCTCGAGGCTTTCCCAACGAGGCTTTCCCACAAGGCTGTCCCACGTGCCACTGTGGTGTGAGTTGATCCTCGGCTTGAAAGTGAAGGCAGTGCAGGGAAAACAGGTTTCCCTGGAATGGACTGAGACATCTGGGGGACTCTGGGAATGGTGGCACGACCCTGGAGTTCCTCTCGCCTTTCCTGTGGAGAGCGCCTCCTCTTGAGATGCGACAGAAACGCCGGGAATTCTTTCCCGACCACGCAGGGAAAGGATCCCTCCTCTCGAGCTAGGAGGCGGAAACGGGGCTCCACTGGATGTGGGCAGGACTCTCGTGCTTCCTCTCAAGTGGAGACGGGTAAGTCGGGGAATTTCTTGAGTTGCAGCAAGGGTGTGAAGGACCCTTTGGAAGTTCCAGAGTTTAGGTCTGATTAGCCTCGAAACGCTTCAGCGGAAATGGGCCTCATCTCGCCTGGAGGGGAGAACCTCCTGGATTTTCTCGAGTTGTGGCAGGTGCTCTCGACTTACGACGGGGACCTCAGGAACCCGCTCAGGTAGCCTCAGGAAAGGCTAGGGCCCATGCGAATTGCTCGGGGGTCTCTCGGGATTCCTCTGCGGTGGATGCTGGGGCCTAAGACGTTGTGTGGAGAAAGTGCCGGAACCTGAGGATTCCTCTCCAGTGCTGACATGGATCTTGGAGTACTTCTGGAGTCTCCACAGGAGAGGCAGTACTCGTCTCGAGTGGGGGCATGAACGTGCGCTTTCCTCCAGAGCTCTAGCTGCAGTGTCGCGCTTCCCTTTGCGTGGATCAAGGAATCTGTGGCTTTCCCTCGAGGCTTTCCCAGGAGGCTTTCCCAAGAGGCTTTCCCACAGGGCTCTCCCACGTACCACCGTGGTGTGAGTCGATCCTAGGCTTGAAAGTCGAGGCAGTGCATGGAAAACAGGTTTTCCTGGAATGGACTGAGACATCTGGGGGACTCTGGGAATGGTGGCACGACCCTGGAGTTCCTCCTGCCTTTCCTGTGGAGAGCGCCTCCTCTTGAGATGCGACGGCAACGCGGGGAATTCTTTCCTCACCACGCAGGGAAAGGTTGTCTCCTCTCGAGGTAGGAGTCGGAAACGGGGCTCCTCTGGATGTGGGCAGGACTCTCGTGCTTCCTCTCGAGTGGACACGGGTATGTAGGGGAACTTATTGAGTTGCCGCAAGGGTGTGAAGGACCCTTTGGAAGTTCCAGAAGTTTGACGTTATTAGCCTCGAGACGCCTCAGTAGAAATGGGCCTCATCTCGCCTGGAGGGGAGAACCTCCTGATTTTCTCGAGTTGTGGAAAGTGCTCTCGACATACGACGGGGACCTAAGGGACCCGCTCTGGTGGCCTCAGGAAAGGCCAGTCCCCATGCGAGTTGCTCGGGGGCCTCTCGGGGTTCCCCTCCTGTCGATGCCAGGGCCTAAGATCTTGTGTGGAGCTGGTGCCGGAACCTGAGGTTACCTCTCCAGTGCTGACATGGATCTTGGGTACTTCTGGAGTCTCCCCAGGGGAGTCAGTCCTCGTCTCGAGTGGGGGCATGCACGTGCGCTTTCCTCCCGAGCTGTAGCAGCAGTGTCACGCTTCCCTTCCCGTGGATCAAGGGATCTGTGGCTTTCCCTCGAGGCTTTCCCACGAGGCTTTCCCACAGGGCTGTCCCACGTGCCACCGTGGATGTGAGTCGATCCTCGGCTTGAAAGTCGAGGCAGTGCAGGGAAAACAGGTTTCCCTGGAATGGACTGAGACATCTGGGGGACTCTGGGAATTGTGGCACGACCCTGGAGTTCCTCTCGCCTTTCCTGTGGAGAGCGCCTCCTCTTGAGATGCGCCGGGAATGCAGGGAATTCTTTCCACACCACGCAGGGAAAGGATCCCTCCTCTCGAGCTAGGAGGTGGAAACGGGGGCTCCTCTGGTTGTGGGTGGGACTCTCGTGCTTCCTCTCCAGTGGAGACGGTTATGTCGGGGAACTTCTTGAGTTGCAGCAAGGGTGTGAAGGACCCTTTGGAAGTTCCAGAGGTTAGGTGTGATTAGCCTCGAGACGCCTGAGGGGAAATGGGTCTCATCTCGCCTGGAGGGGAGAACCTCCTGGATTTTCTCGAGTTTCGGCAGGTGCTCTCAATTTACGACGGGGACATCCGGGACCCGCTCTGGTGGCCTCAGGAAAGGCCAGTCCCCATGCGAGTTTCTCGTGGGCCTCTCGGGATTCCTCTCCCGTCGATGCCGGGGCCTAAGACCTTGTGTGGAGTCGGTCCCGGAACCTGAGCATTCCTCTCCAGTGCCGACATGGATCTTGGGGTACTTCTGGAGTCTCCCCAAGGGAGTCAGTCCTCGTCTCGAGTGGGGGCATGCACGTGCGCTTTCCTCGAGAGCTGTAACAGCAGTGTCACGCTTCCTTAGGCGTGGATCAAGGGATCTGTGGCTTTCGCTTGAGGCTTTCACCCGAGGATTTCCCACGAGGCTTTCCCACAGGGCTGTCCCAGGTGCCACCGTGGTGTGAGTCGATCCTCGGCTTGAACGTCGAGGCAGTGCAGGGAAAACATTATTCCCTGGAATGGACTGAGATATCTGGGGGACTCTGGGAATGGTGGCAGGAACCTGGAGTTCCTCTCGCCTTTCCTGTGGAGAGCGCCTCCTCTTGAGATGCGACGGGAACGCCGTGAATTCTTTCCCGACCACGCAGGAAAAGGATCCCTCCTCTCGACCTAGGAGGCGGAAACGGGGCTCCTCTGGATGTGGGCGGGACTCTCGTGCTTCCTCTCGAGTGGAGACCGGTATGTCGGGGAACTTCTTGAGTTGCAGCAAGGGTGTGAAGGACCCTTTGGTAGTTCCAGAGGTTAGGTGTGATTAGCGTCCAGACGCCTCAGCAGAAAAGGGCCTGAACTCGCCTGGAGGGGAGAACCTCCTGAATTTTATCGAGTTGTGGCAGGTGCTCTCGACTTCCGACGGGGTCCTCAGGGACCCGCTGTGGTGGCCTCAGGAAAGGCCATTCCCCATGGGAGTTGCTCGGGGGCCTCTCGGGATTCCTCTCCCTTTGATGCCGGGTCCTAAGACCTTGTGTGGAGTCGGTGGGCGAACCTGAGGATTCCTCTCCATTGCTCACATGGATCTTGATGTACTTCTGGAGTCTCCCCAGGGGAGTCAGTCCTCGTCTCGAGTGGGGGTATGCACGTGCGGTTTCCTCCCGAGCTGTAGCAGCAGTGTCACGCTTCCCTTCACGTGGATCAAGGCATCAGTGGCTTACCTTCGAGGCTTTCCCACGAGGCTTTCCCACGAGTCTTGCCCAGAGGGCTGTCCCATGTGCTACCGTGGTGTGAGTCGATCCTCGGCTTGAAAGTCGAGGCAGTGCATCGAAAACAGGTTTCCCTTGAATGGACTGACACATCTGGGGGACTCTGGGAATGGTGGCACGACCCTGGAGTTCCTCTCGCCTTTCCTGTGGAGAAGGCCTCCTCTTGAGCTGCGACGGGACTTCCGGAAATTCTTTCCCGAACACGCAGGGAAAGGATCCCTCCTCTCGAGCTATAAGGCGGAAATGGGGATCCTCTGGATGTGAGCGGGACTCTCGTGCTTCCTCTCGAGTGGAGACGGGTATGTCGGGGAACATCTTGAGTTGCAGCAAGCGTGTGAAGGATCCTTTGAAAGTTCCAGAGGTTAGGTGTGATTAGCCTCGAGACACCTCAGCGAAAATTGGCCTCATCTCGCCTGGAGGGGAGAACCTCCTGGATTTTCTCGAGTTGCGGCAGGTGCTCTCGACTTACGACGCGGACCTCAGGGACCCGCTCTGGTGGCCTCAGGAAAGGCCAGTCCCCATGCGAGTTGCTCGGGGGCCTCTCGGGATTCCTTTCCGTCTATGCCACGGCCTAAGACCTTGTGTGCAGTCGGTGCCGGAACCTGAGGATTCCTCTCCAGTGCTGACATGGATCTTGGGGTACTTCTGGAGTCCCCCCAGTGGAGTCAGTCCTCGTCTCGAGTGGGGGCATGCACGTGCGCTTTCCTCCCGAGCTGTAGAAGCAGTGTCATGCTTCCCTTCTCGTGAATCAAGGGATCTGTGGCTTTCCCCCGAGTCTTTCCCACAGGGCTTTCCCACGAGCCACCCTGGTGTGAGTCGATCCTCGGCTTGAAAGTCGAGGCAGTGCAGGGAAAACAGGTTTCCCTCAAATGGACTGAGACATCTGGGGGACTCTTGGAATGGTGGCACGACCCTGGAGTTCCTCTCGCCTTTCCTGTGGAGAGCGCCTCCTCTTGAGATGCGCCGGTAACGCCGGGAATTCTTTCCCGACCACGCAGGGAAAGGATCCCTCCTCTTGAGCAAGGAGGAGGAAATGGATGTGGTCGGGACTCTCGTGCTTCCTCTCGAGTGGAGACGGTTATGTCGGGGAACTTTTTGAGTTGCAGCAAGGGTGTGAAGGACCCTTTGGAAGTTCCAGATGTTAGGTGTGATTAGCCTTGCGACTCCTTAGCGGAAAGGGCCTCATCTCGCCTGGAGGCCAGAACCTCCTCGGTTTTCTCGAGTTTCGGCAGGTGCTCTCGAGGTATGACGGAGACCTCAGGGACCCTCTCTGGTGACCTCAGGAAAGGCCAGTCCCCATGCGAGTTGCTAGGGGGCCTCTCAGGATTCCTCTCCCGTCGATGCCGCGGCCTAGGACCTTGTGTGGAGTTGGGACCGGAACCTGAGGATTCCTCCCCAGTGCTGACATGGATCTTGTTGTACTTCTGGAGTCTCCCAAGTGGCGTCAGTCCTTGTCTCGAGTGGGGTCATGCACGTGCACTTTCCTCCAAAGCGGTAGCAGCAGTGTCACGCTTCCCGTGTCGTGGATCAAGGGATCTGTGTCTTTCCCTCGAGTCTTTCCCATGAGGCTTTCCCACAGGACTATTCCACGTGCCACCATGGTGTGAGTCTATCCTCGGCGTGAAAGTCGAACCAGTGCAGGGAAAACAGGAACCTCCTTCCCCACAGTAGGGGGTACACTGTCCCCTTGGGGGGGTATCTCCAGGGCACTCGCGCTGGGGGGTTGCCCGCAGAGGTGCGGGCCTCAGGCTCCACGTGAGAAAAGCCCCAAATGGCCTTAGCTGCCAGTCCAGACGCTGGCCCCTCAGGTCTCTGGCCGGAGACTTGGGCTCCAGGCAAGTCAAAGCCCTCGGGGTGGCACTCTGGGAATGCTGTAGGGAAAGGACGCCAAGAGCCCACGGAGGAGTTGGGGAGATGGCAGGGTGGAAACGGATGAGAGGACAGCGAGGGATCTAGGTGGAGGCGCTGGAGAGAGCGTCCAGTGTCCCAGAATGCCTCGGAGGAGCCAGCGGGGGACAGTCGAGGCCCAGGGACCTGTGGAATGTGAAAAGGCAGGAAATCCCAGAGCAAGGCAGGCTGGGAAAGGGGGCATTGGTGGCCAATTCAAAGGGACCTAGGGGCGTTTCCTGGGCAGTGAGCTCCCTTGGCACTGCTGAGGGCCCCTGATTGATCCACCCGGGGTTGATCCCACCCCCCGCTGCGAGGGAGGGCCACAAACCAAAGCCCCCGAACTGCCCGCCCACCCCAACGGGGATCTTGGCGGTCCAGGGCACAGCCGTGCCCGGGAAAAGCCCACTCGCTCCACAAGACTCCGTCCAGGGTCTCTGCTTGGAAAGAGGCCAGGGGCGGCCCCCTCCATCTACCCACCCAAACCCTATTGACGTCAATGGTGGCGGAGCCGCCTCCCGCTCTCCAGAGTCCTGAGCTGCTGGGTCCCCGCCCACTCGGCCAGCAGTCTGCAGCGTGCCCGTGTGCCTCTCCCACCATGGCTTCGTCCGGCTCCTCCAGCACCTCAAGCAGTACGTTTGCCCGCGGTCCCTGTGGTCGGATCACATCTCAGGGGATTTGCAGGTGGCCTGGGCAAGGGCTCTCGGCCAACGTGTCGACCCCCCTCCCGCCCGAGAACGGCGGGGACCCATCGGCCGGGCCCGGGGTTCCGAGGCGTCAGGTGTGCCCAAAGTCGGAGGGCGTGGCATCGTTCGTTCATCTTGCTCCTTTGGCACACACATGGCTTCTCCCTTCTCTTTTCTGGGAAGACAGTGTTGTTTCAGGGGGCGTGCTGCGGGGGGCGGGGGCCGGGGTTGGGGGGTGGTGGGAGTGGGTGCTGTGCTCGGATGAGGCCCTTTATCCTCACATCTTCCTGTGGGAATGGGAGTCGGGGAGCTCTGTGGCCTTGCTGCCTTCAGTGGCTTCCTCTGCACAGGGGCCTAGTGGTTTCTGCCTTTTGTCAGGCGTTACGGGGTTTGAGCTTCAATTTGGTGGCCTTGGCCTTTGCCTTGGCCTGGGCCTTGGCCGTGCCCTTGGCGTTGCGCTTGCCCTTGCCTTGGCCTTGGGCTTGGCCTTGCCTTGCCCTTGAACTTGAACTTTACCTTGACCTTGACCTTGACCTTGAACTTGAACTTGGCCTTGACCTTGAACTTGATTTGACCTTGAACTTGACCTTGACATTGAACTTGAACTTGGCCTTGACCTTGACGTTGAACTTGAACTTGACCTCAACCTTGAACTTGAACTTGAACTTGAACTCGAACTTGACCTTGACCTTGCACTTGACCTTGAACTTGACCTTGAATTTGAACTTGAACTTGACCTTGAAACTGAACTTGATCTTGACCTTGAACTTAACCTTGAACTTGACCTTGACCTTGAGCCTGAAGCTGAACTAGAACTTGACCTTTACCATGAACTTGACCTTGACCTTGACCTTGAACTTGACCTTGACCTTGACCAACAACGGGAGACCTCGAGATTTGCTCAGAGCACCGGAGGTCCAGAAGCAGGGCCTTGTATCTCCCCTTCCCTTTGTGATCATTGCAAAGACATTCCTAACTGATAGCGGGAGTGCCCCTGAAGAAGCAAGCAGTGGGAGTATGTTTGACACGACTGTGTGCCTTCCTGGCCTCAGCTCCACAAGGGGCCTTTCCTCTCGAAGTAGGCCCCATGTCCCCTTGGGAGGGTGTCATGCCTCTTTTCTCCTCACTGCCAAAGGGTGGAGCCAAGCTCGCTCTGTCAGAGGTACAAAAACCGCAATTGAATGGATTTTCAAGCTCTTGCTAGCCTGCACCCTTTCAGGGCCCACTTTACTGAAACAGGTGCTCTGTGGCCCCTGGTTGGGTATGCAGGTTGACAAACAGGGTGAGATCCTGTCCAAGCCAAGAATTTTCCTGAAAGACCTAGGCTCACTAGAGCTCTCCTCCAGAGCAAAGGGGATAGAGGAGATGTATGGAGGAGACTTTGCCTTTCCCTGTGAGTGTGGGGCTACTCCCTACGGCCCCAAGCTCAGGGATAACTGCCTCTAAGAAAGGAATGGTAAGAAGCGCTATTCTTGGAGGTTGGGACAGGGAGTTCGCAGCATGTGGGGAAAGAAAGACTTCTTCGGGGAAGAAGAGGCAACCACCGGGGGTGTGTTTACAAGCCTCTATTTGGAAGGAACAGGTTTGCTTATACAACTCAAGACCTCCAGATCTGCTCAGAGGACTGAAGTTCCAGAGACAGGGCCATGTATCTCCCCTTCCCTTTGAGATCCTTGCAAAGACATTCCTAGCAGATCGTGGGAGTGCCCATGAAGAAGCAAGCAGCGGGAGTGTGCTTGACATCACTGGCTGCCTACCTGGGCTCAGCTCCTCAAGGGGCCTTTCTCTCCTGGTAGGCCCTATGTCCCCTTTGGGAGAGGGTGGTGCCCTCTTCCCTCCACACTGCCAAAGGGGGGAGGTGGAGCAAACTCGTTCTCTCCGAGGTAAAAAAAAAAGAAAAATTGGATGGATTTTTAAGCTCTTGCTATGCTGCACCCCTCCAGGACCCACTCGAGCAAAACAGGTGCCCTGTGGCCCCTAGGTCGGGTATGCAGGTCACACACTGGGTGTGATCCCGTCAAAGCCAAGAATTTTCCTGACAGACCTAGGCTCACTAGAGCTCTCCTCCAGAGGAAAGGGGACAGAAAAGACGTGTGTGTGGAGGTGGCTCTGCCTTTCCAGGTCCCAATCTCAGGGATAACTGCCCCTAAGAAAGGAACTGCTGCTGCTGCTGCTGCTAAGTTGCTTCAGTCGTGTTTGACTCTGTGCGACGCCATAGACGGTAGCCCACTAGGCTCCCCCGTCCCTGGGATTCTCCAGGCAAGAACAGTAAGTGGGTTGCCATTGCCTTCTCCAATGCATGAAAGTGAAAATGAAAGTGCAGTCGCTCAGTCGTGTCCGACCCTCAGCGACCCCACGGACTGCAGCCTACCAGGCTTCTCCGTCCATAGGATTTTCTGAAAGGAACTGCAAGAAGCGCTTTTCCAGGAGGCTGGGAAAGGGAGTTCGCAGGATGTGGGGAAAGAGAGCCTCCTTCGGGGAAGAATAGGCGGCCACTTGTTTTGTGTTGCAAACCTCTATTTGGAAGGAACAGGTTAGCTTATACAAAGGGAGACCTCCAGATCTGCTCAGAGGACCGAAGTTGCAGAGGCAGGTCGGTGTATTTTCCCTTCACTTTGCGATCCTTGCAAAGACATTCCTTGCTGATAGATGATTCAGCAAGGGCCTTTGAGACTGTTGTTTTCTTTCCTAGGTTCAAAGATTCCTTCAGTTCCTAATATAGATATCCTAGAAATTATGTGACATCCGTGAAAATCTGATATGTCCTCGTCAAATGCTGTCAGTTATAATTCCAATTATCATATTAAAGCATTGCAAGTCGCAGCAGTGACCAGATTACATTGTCAATTTCTATTTTAATCAGGTTTTAACCATGTCCTCTATGGTTTCACACTGATGCCCTTTGCAGAAATACTGCTACTTCAAGATATATGGAATATACTTTTTTTAAGCTTACCGATAATTTGTTTGTTTGTTTTGTTTGTTTGTTTGTCTTCTGGTAAGCTGGTTCCAGATGGAATTTAGTCTCCTCTCTAGGTTAAGAGAACAAAGTTTTCTTAGAATGCAATTTTTGATAACAGACTATGAGTTTCTTTACCTTTCATTGATTTACAATTATTTTCATCATCTGTTTTTTTACTTCGGTAAAGTAAATAAGCCTTATTTAAGATTTTGGTACTTGTAGGATGGACTAAGCTTTCCCCACTCTTGCAAGTTCCCTTAACCCTTCAGATTCTTCTCGTGGGACCAAGATCTCACTTTCCTCCAGAGGGACAATCCAAGCTTTTTATTAGTTGATCTGCCCCTGACATCAGAGTCCATTTGAGCACGAGTTGGCCTATAATTTAGGCATGAAACTATGACTACATAAAGAAAAGGTGACTTTATGATTCAGGGATGGCCATGATATGCCTTGCACTTCAGAGAAAATGGGTTAAAATGATTTTTTTCTTCAAAACTGCACAGCCAGTTCTTTCAGCATATGCAATTGAAAACATCTAGTCATTAGGTCAGTTTTCATTCCAATCCCAAAGAAAGGCAATGACAAAGAATATTCAAGCTGCTGCCACAATTGTACTCATCTCACACACTAGTAAAGTAATGCTCAAAATTCTCCAAGTTCACATGAACTGTGAACTTCCAAATGTTCAAGAGGGATTTAAAAAATGCAGAGAAACCAGAGATTCAAACTGCCAACATCCACTGGATCATTGAAAAAGCTAGAGAGTTCCCAGAAAAAAAACACATCTATTTCTGCTTTATTGACTATGCCAAAGCCTTTGACTGCGTGGATCACAATAAACTGGGAAAAATTTCTGAAAGAGATGGGAATACCAGACCACCTGACCTGTCTCTTGAGAAACCTGTATGCAGGTCAGGAAGAAACAGTTCGAACTGGACCATGGAACAACAGACTGGTTCTAAATAGGAAAAGGAATAAGTCAAGGCTGTATATTGTCACCCTGCTTATTTAACTTATATGCAGAGTACATCATGAGAAACACTGGCTGGAGGAAGCACACGCTGGAATCCAGATTGCTGGAGAAATATCAAGAACTCAGATATGCAGATGACACCACCCTTATGGCAGAAAGTGAAGAAGAACTAAAGAGTCTCCTGATGAAAGTGAAAGAGGAGAGTGAAAAGTTAGCTTAAAGCTCAGCATTCAGAAAACTAAAATCATTGCATCCAGTCTCATCACTTCATGGCAAATAGATGGAACACATTGGAAACATCAGCAGACTATTTTGGGGGGCTTGGAAATCACTGCAGGTGATGGCTGCCTCCATGAACTAAAACATATTTATGACTTGGAAGAAACTGATAACCAACTCGACAGCATATTAAAAAGCCGAGACGTTGCTTTGCCAACAAAGATCCATCCAGTCAAGGCTATGGTTTTTCCATATGTCATGGATGGATATGAAAGATGTACTATAAAGAAAGTGACAGCTGAAAATTGGATGCTTTTGAACTGTGGTGTTGGAGAAGATGCTTGTAGGTCGCTTAGACTACAAGGAGACGCAACCACTCCATCCTAAAGGAAATCAGGTCTCTGAATATACATTGGAAGGACTAATACTGAACCTGAAACTCCAATACTTTTGGCACTTTGATGATGTGAAGAGCTGACTCACTTGGAAGTTGCTTTGATTTTTCCT
>NW_017202023.1:0-6506 GCF_001704415.2 Capra hircus
CACGCGCGGAAAGGATCCCTCCGCTCGAGCTAGGAGGCGGAAGCAGGGCTCCTCTGGATGTGGGCGGGACTCCGTGCTTCCTCTCGAGTGGAGACGGGTATGTCGGGGAACTTCATGAGTTGCAGCAAGGGTGTGAAGGACCTTGGAAGTTCCAGAGGTTAGGTTTCATTAGCCTCGAGACGCCTCAGCGGAAATGGGCCTCATCTCGCCTGGAGGGGAGAACCTCCTGGATTGTATCGAGTAGCGGTTGGTGTCTCGAATTACGACGGGGACCTCAGGGACCCCGCTCTGGTGCCCTCAGGAAAGGCCAGTCCCCATGCGAGTTGCTCCGGAGGCCTCTTGGATTCCTCTCCCCGAGCAGGGCCTAAGATCTTGTGTGGAGTCGGTGCCGGAACCTGGGGATTCCTCTCCAGTGCTGACATGGATCTTGAGGGACTTCTGGAGTCTCCCCAGGGGCGTCAGTCCTCGTCTCGAGTGGGGGCATGCACGTGCGGTTTCCTCCCGAGCTGAGGCAGCAGTGTCACGCTTCCCTTCGCGGAATCAAGGATCTGTTTCTCTCGCTCGAGGCTTTCCCAGGAGGCTTTCCATGAGGCTTCAGAGAGCTGTCCCACGTGACACCGTGGTGTGAGTCGATCCTTGCTTGAAAGTCGAGCCAGTGCAGGGAAAACAGGTTTCCCTGGAATGGACTGAGACATCTAGGGGACTCTGGGAATGGTTGCACGACCCTGGAGTTCCTCTCGCCTTTCTGTGGAGAGCGCCTATTCTTGAGATGCGACGGGAACGCCGGAATTCTTTCCTGACCACGCAGGGAAAGGATCCCTCCTCTCGAGCTAGGAGGCGGAAACGGGCTCCTCTGGATGTGGACGGGTCTCTCGTGCTTCTCTCGAGTGGAGACGGGTATGTGGGGAACATCTTGAGTTGCAGCAAGGGTGTGAAGGACTCTTTGGAAGTTCCAGATGTTAGGTGTGATTAGCCTCGAGACGCCACTGCGGAAATGGGCCCTCATCTCGCCTGGAGGGGAGAACCTCCTGGATTTTCACGAGTTGTGGCAGGTGCTCTCGAGTTACGTCGGGAATTCAGGGACCCACTCTGGTGGCCTCAGGAAAGGCCAGTCCCCATTCGAGTTGCTCGGGGGCCTCTCGGGATTCTTCTCCCGTCGATGCCAGGACCTAAGACCTTGTGTGGATTCGGTGCCAGGAACCTGAGGATTCCTCTCCAGTGCTGACATGGATCTTGGGGTACTTCTGGAGTCTCCCCAGGGGAGTCAGTCCTCGTCTCGAGTGGGGACATGCACGTGCGCTTTCCGCGGGAGCTGTAGCAGCAGTGTCACGCTTCCCTTCGCGTGAATCAAGGGATCTGTGGCTTTCCCTTGAGGCTTTCCCACGAGGCTTTCCCACGAGGCTTTCCCTCAGGGCTGTCCCACGTCCCACCGTGGTGTGAGTCGATCTCGGCTTGAAACTCGATGTAGTGCCAGGGAAAACAGGTTTCCCTGGAATGGACTGAGACATCTGGGGGACTCTGGAAATGGTGGCACGACCCTGAAGTTCCTCTCGCCTTTCCTGTGAGAGCGCCTCCTGTTGAGATGCGACGGGAACGCCGGGAATTCTTTCCCGACCACGCAGGGAAAGGATCCCTCCTCTCGAGCAAGGAGGCGGAAACGGGGCTTCTCTAGATGTGGGCGGGATTATCGTGCTTCCTTTCGAGTGGAGACGGGTATGTCGGGGAACTTCTTGAGTTGCAGCAAGGGTGTGAAGGACCCTTTGGAAGTTCCAGAGTTAGGTGTGATTAGCCTCGAGACGCCTCAGCGGAAATGGGCCTCATCTCGCCTGGAGGGGAGAACCTCCTGGATTTTCTCGAGTTGTGGCAGGTGCTCTCGACTTACGTCGGGGACCTCAGGGACCCGCTCTGGTGGCCTCAGGAAAGGCCAGTCCCCATGCGAGTTGCTCGGGGGCCTCTCGGATTCCTCTCCCCGTCGATGCCGGGGCCTAAGACTTTGTGTGGAGTCCGGTGCCGGAACCTGAGGATTCCTCTCCAGTGCTGACATGGTTCTTGGGTGCTTCTGGAGTCTCCCCTGGGGAGTCAGTCTTTCGTCTCGAGTGGGGCATGCACGTGGGCTTCCTCCCGAGCAGTAGCAGCAGTGTCACGCTTCCCTTCGCGTGGATCAAGGGATCTGTGGCTTTCCCTCGAGCTTTCCCACGAGGCTTTCCCTCGAAGCTTTCCCACAGGGCTGTCCCACGTGCCACCTTGGTGTGAGTCGATCCTCGGCTCGAAAATCGAGGCAGTGCAGGGAAAACAGTTTTCCCTGAAATGGACTGAGACATCTGGGGGACTCTGGGAATGGTGACACGACCCTGGAGTTCCTCTCGCCTTTCCTGTGGAGAGCGCCTCCTCTTGAGATGCCGACTGGAAACGCCGGGAAATCTTTCCCCGACCACTGCAGGGAAAGGTCCCCTCATTTCGAGCTAGTTTGTGGAAACAGGGCCTCCTCTGGATGTGGGCGGGACTCTAGTGCTTCCTCTCGAGTGGAGACGGGTATGTCGGGGAACTTCTTGAGTTGCAGCAAGGGTGTGAAGGACCCTTTGGAAGTTCCAGAGGTTAGGTCTGATTAGCCTCGAGACGCCTCAGCGGAAATGGGCCTCATCTCGCCTTGGAGGGCAGAACCTCCTGGATTTTCTCCGAGTCGCGGCACGTGCTCTCGACTTACGACGCGGACCTTAGACCCGCTCTGGTGGCCTCAGGAAAGTCCAGTCCCCATGGGAGATGCTCGGGGCCTTTCGGGATTCCTCTACAGTCGATGTCAGGGCCTAATACCTTGTTTGGAGTCAGTGCGGAACCTGAGGATTCCTCTCCAATGCTGACATGGATCTTGGGAACTTCTGGAGTCGCCCCAGGGGAGTCAGTCCTCGTCTCGAGTCGGGACATGCACGTTCGCTTTTCCTCCCGAGCTCTAGCAGCAGTGTCATGCTACCCTTCGAGTGGATAATGGGATCAGTGGCTTTCCCTCGAGGCTTTTCCAAAGGGCTGTCCCACGTGCCCACCATGGTGTGAGCCGATCCTCGGCTTGAAAGTCGAGGCAGTGCAGGAAAAACAGGTTTTCCTGGAATGGACAGAGACATCTTGGGCACTCTGGAAATGGTGCGAAGACTGTAGAGTTCCTCTCGCCTTTCCTGTGGAGAGCGCCTCCTCTTGAGATGCGACGGGAATGCCGGGAATTCTTTCGCGAACACGCAGGGAAACGATCCCTCCGCTCGAGCTAGGAGGCGGAACCGGGGCTCCTCTGGATGTGGGCGCGACTCTCGTGCTTCCTCTCGAGTGGAGATTGGTTTGTCGGGGAACTTCTTGAGTTGCAGCAATGGTGTGAATGACCCTTAGTAGGTTCCAGAGGTTAGGTGTGATGAGCCTCGGGACACTTCAGCGGAATTGGGCCTCATCTTGCCTGGAGGGGAGAACCTCCTGGATTTTCTCGTGTTGGGGCAGCTGTTCTCGACTTACGACGGGACATCAAGGGACCGCTCTGGTGGCCTCAGGAAAGGCCAGTCCAAATGCGAGTAGCTCGAAGGCCTCTCGGGATTCCTCTCCCTTCGATTCCGGTGCCTAAGACCATTGTGTGGAGTCGGTGCCGTAACCTGAGGATTCCTCTCCACTGTGAAACGGATCTTGGGGTAATTCTAGAGTCTCCCCAGGGGACTCAGTCCTCGTCTCGAGTGGGGGCATGCACGTGAGCTTTCCTGCCGAGATGGAGCAGCATTGTCATGCTTCCCGTCGAATGGATCAAGGAATCAGTGGCTTTCCCTCGAGGCTTTTCGACAAGGCTTTCCCACGAGGCTTTCCCACAGGGCTGTCCCACGTGCCAACGTGGTGTGAGTCGATCCTTGTCTTGAAAGTCGAGGCAGTGCAGGGAATACAGGTTTCCCTCGAATGGACTGAGACATCTGGGGACTCTGGGAATGGTGGAACGACCCTGGAGTTCCTCTCGCCTTTTTTGTGGAGAGTGCCTCCTCTTGAGATGGGAAGGAACCGCCGGGAATTCTTTCCCGACCACGCAGGGAAAGGATCCCTACTCTCGAAATAGGAGGTTGAAACGGGGCTTCTCTGGATGTGGGCAGGACTCTCGAGCTTCCTCTCGAGTGGAGACGCATATTTCGCGGAACTTCTTGAGTTGCAGCAAGGGTGCGAAGGACCCTTTGGAAGTTCCAGAGGTTAGGTGTGATTAGCCTCAGGACGACTCAGCGGAAAAGGGACTCAAGTCGCCTGGAGGGGAGAACCTCGTGGATTTTCTCGAGTTACAGCAGGTGCTCTCGACTTACGACGGGGACCTCAGAGACCCGCTCTGGTGGCCTGAGGAAAGGCCATTCCCCTTGCGAGTTGCTAGGGGGCCTCTCGGGATTCCTCTCTCCGTCGATGCCGGGGCCTAAGACCTTGTGTGGAGTCGGTGCTAGAACCTGAGGATTCCTCTTCAGTGCTGACATGGATCTTGGGGTGCTTCTGGAGTCTCCCCAGGGGAGTCAGTCCTCGTCTCGAGTGGGGGCATGCAGGTGCCGCTTTCCTCCCGAGCTGTAGTAGTAGTGTCACGCTTCCCCTTTGTGTGGAACAAGGGATCAGTGGCATTCCCTCGAGGCTTTCCCACGAGGCTTTCCCACAGGGCTGTCCCACCGTGCCACCGTGGTGTGAGTCGATCCTCGGCTTGAAAGTCGAGGGAGTGCAGGGAAAAGAGGTTTCCCTGGAATGGACTGAGACATCTGGGGGACTCTGGGAATGGTGGCACGACCCTGGAGTTCCTCTCGCCTTTCCTGTGGAGAGCGCCTCCTCTTGAGATGCGACGGGAAACGCCGGGAATTCTTTCCCGATCACGCAGGGAAAGGATCCCTCCTCTCGAGCTAGGAGGTGGAAACGGGGATCCTCTGGATGTGGGCGGGACTCTCGTGCTTCCTCTCGAGTGGAGACGGGTATGTCGGGGAACTTCTTGAGTTACAGTAAGGGTGTGAAGAACCCTTTGGAAGTTCCCGAGTTGAGGTGTGATTAGCCTCGAGAAGCCTGAGCGGAAATGGGCCTCATCTCGCCTGGAGGGGAGAACCTCCTGGATTTTCTCGAGTTGTGGCAGGTGCTCTCGACTTACGTCGGGGACCTCAGGGACCCGCTCTGGTGGCCTCAGAAAGGCCAGTCCCCCATGCGAGTTGCTCTGGGCCTCTCGGGATTCCTCTGCCGTCGATGCCGGGCCTAAGACTTTGTGTGGAGTCGGTGCCGGAACCTGAGGATTCCTCTCCAGTGCTGACATGGTTCTTGGGGTGCTTCTGGAGTCTCCCCAGGGGAGTCAGTCCTCGTCTCGAGTGGGGGCATGCACGTGGGCTTTCCTCCCGAGCTGTAGCAGCAGTGTCACGCTTCCCTTCGCGTGGATCAAGGATCTTTGGCTTTCCTCGAGGCTTTTGCGGCTTTCCCTCGAGGCTTTCCCACAGGGCTGTCCCACGTGCCACCTTGGTGTGAGTCGATCCTCGGCTTGAAAATCGAGGCAGTGCAGGAAAACAGTTTCCCTGGAATGGACTGAGACATCTGGGGGACTCTGGGAATGGTGGCACGACCCTGATGTTCCTCTCGCCTTTTCCTGTGGAGAGCGCCTCCTCTTGAGATGCGACGGAAACGCCGGGAATTCGTTCCTGAACACGCAGGAAAAGGATCCCTTCTCTCGAGCAGTGAGGGGGAAACGGGGCTCCTCTGGATGTGCGCGGGACTCTCGTGCTTCCTCTCGAGGGAGACGGGTATGTCGGGGAACTTCTTGAGTTGCATTAAGGTTTGAGGGACCTTTGGAAGTTCCAGAGTTTAGGTGTGATTAGCCCTCGAGGCGCCTCAGGTGAAATGGGCCTCATCTCGCCTGGAGGGGAGAACCTCCTGGATTTTCTCGGGTTGCGGCTGGTGCTCTCGATTTACGACGGTGACCTCATTGACCCGCTCTGGTGGCTCAGGAAAGGCCAGTCCCATGCGAGTTGCACGGGGCCCTCTCGGGATTCCTCTCCCGTCGATGCCGGGGTAAGACCTTGTGTGGAGTCGGTGCCAGAACCTGAGTATTCCTCTCCCGTGCTGACATGGATCTTGGGGAAACTTCTGTAGTCTCCCAGGGGAAGTCAGTCCTCATGTCGAGTGGGGCAAGCACGTGCGCTTTCCTCCCGAGCTGTAGCAGCAGTGTCGCGCTTCCCTCGCGTGGATCAAGGGATCTGTGGCTTTCCCTCGAGGCTTTCCCACGAGGCTTTCCCACAGGGCTGTCCCACGTGCCACCGTGTTGTGAGTCGATCCTCGGCTTGAAAGTCGAGCAGTGCAGGGAAAACAGGTTTCCCTGGAATGGACTGAGACATCTGGGGCTCTGGGAATGGTGGCACGACCCTGGAGTTCCTTTGCCTTTCCTGTGGAGAGCGCCTCCTCTTGAGATACGACGGGACGCAGGGAATTCTTTCCAGACCACGCGCAGGGAAAGGATCCGCTCCTCTCGAGCTAGGAGGCGGAAACGGGGCTCCTCT
>NW_017202024.1:0-6506 GCF_001704415.2 Capra hircus
CAGGGAAGGATCCCTCCTCTCGAGCTAGGAGGCAGAGACGGGTCTACTCTGGATGTGGGCGGGACTCTCGTGCTTCTCTCGAGTGGAGACGGGTAAGTCGGGGAACTTTTTGAGTTGCAGCAAGGGTGTGAAGGACCCTTTGGAAGTTCCAGAGGTTAGGTGTGATTAGACTCGAGAAGCCTCAGCGGAAATGGGCCTCATCTCGCTGGAGGGGAGAACTCATGGATTTTCTCGAGTTGAGGCAGGTGGTCTCGACTTACGACGGGGAACTCTGCGACGCTCAGGTGGCCTCAGGAAAGGCCAGTCCCATGCGAGTTGCTCGGGGAACTCTGGGATTCCCCTCATCGATGCGAGGCCTAAGACCTGTGTGGAGTCGGTGCAGGAACATGAGGATTCCTCTCCAGTGCTGACATGGATCTTGGGGTACTTCTGAAGTCTCCCCAGGGAGTCAGTCTTCCTCGTGTGGGATATGCACGTGCGCTTTCCTCTCGAGCTGTAGCAGCAGTGTCACATTCCCTTTGCGAGGATCAAGGATCAGGGCTTTCCCTGGAGGATTTCCCAGGAGGCTTTCCCACGAGGCTTTCCCACGAGGCTTCCACGAGCTTTCCCACGAGGCTTTCCCACGAGGCTTTCCCACAGGGCTGTCCCACGTGCACCGAGGTGTGAGATCGATCCTCCCCTGAAGTCGAGCAGTGCAGGGAAAACATGTTTCCCTGAATGGATGAGACTGAGACATCTGGGGCACTCTGGAAATGGTGGCACGACCCTGGAGTTCCTCTCGACTTTCCTGTGGAGAGCGCCTCCTCTTGAGATGCGACGGGAACGCC
Source organism: Capra hircus (assembly GCF_001704415.2). Classification (NCBI taxonomy): domain Eukaryota; kingdom Metazoa; phylum Chordata; class Mammalia; order Artiodactyla; family Bovidae; genus Capra; species Capra hircus. The sequence continues at coordinate 828 of NW_017202024.1, forward strand.
GGGAATTCTTTCCCGACACGCAGGGAAAGGATCCCTCCTCTCGAGCTAGGAGGCGGAAATGGGGCTCCTCTGGATGTGGGCGGGACTCTCGTGCTTCCTCTCGAGTGGAGACGGGTATGTCGGGGAACTTCTTGAGTTGCAGCAAGGGTGTGAAGGACCCTTTGGAAGTTCCAGAGGTTAGGTGTGATTAGCCTCGATACGGTTCAGTGGAAATGGGCCTCATCTCGCCTGGAGGGGAGAACCTCCTGGATTTTCTCGAGTTGCGGCAGGTGCTCTCGACTTACGACGGGGACCTCAGGGACCCGCTCTGGTGGCCTCAGGAAAGGCCAGTCCGCATGCGAGTTGCTCGGGGGCCTCTCGGGATTCCTCTCCTGTCGAAGCCGGGGCCTAAGACTGCCGGGAGCCAGTGTGAGGAAGCCCGCCCGTGACAAGGTTATGAGGAAGGAAGCTGACATAAGCAAGGCGTGCTCAGACTTCAGGGACCCCTCTGGAAATTTTTAAGCATGTACCCCAACAAAAATCTGCCGGTTTTTGTGCTCTGCTTTTTCACTCTTCTGACCTTTTCTGGAAAAAGTCAATTCAGGGCATTAGTCTTCTGCATTTGAAAGACTGTTTCAGTCCAAAAACCCTCTGATGGCTTTCTAGCCTGCCTGTAGGACTCGTACAGCTGCGCTTGTGATTGTTTGAGGCCTCCTGACCGCAGGAGGCTCAGGAAGCTTAAAACATCCTAGGAATGCAGGAGCTTCGAGGAGTCAAATTCTTTAGAATAGGACTGATTAAAAGTTTCATTTTTTGGGTCAATGCTTGCTGCCAAATTTTCATATCCTTTATTTTTAGATATAGTTGGTATATAGAAAAACAAGTAGTAGACCTGGTATTAGCAACATTAGATCTTTGAGTTAAGTACCTTCTTTGTTATAACCCACTGCACCTTTGTTCTATAGAGATGTAACTTTAATGATTTACGGAGATGCAGATTAAAGAAAAACACTTCAGGGAAACAAAATTAACATTCATTAAGGAAGAGAGCCAAAAAGTGTTAACAAGCCTCTTGGCCAGAAGATAATGTAAATCACCTGAGACCTTTTGTATAGAAAATGATATACAGAAAGAATCTGGGTTGTGAACGCTACATAATTTTGTGTTATCCATTGATCTCCATGTTTTATCAAAAGTATAAAAGGCCTTCTGAACAATAAAGGAGGAGGCCAGGGGCCGGGGCCAGTTTCTCGGACCAGCTTCTCGAACTAGTCTCTCAGCCTGGTTTCTTGGGACTCTGGCTCCCCCGAGTCTTTCTCTCTCTTTCTTCTTCTCTACCTTTTCCTTCTCTCTGCTCTTTACTTTAACTTCAGGCTGAATCTCCACCTGGAGTGCGGAGGCTCGCCAGGTCTACTTACTTGCCCTGGCTGTTAAGACCCGCACGAAAGGGAGCTTAAGGCGAGGCACCCTTAGATATTCAAGCGGGCGCCGGTGGCCCAAGGTAGGTGGTGCAAATTCCTTGTCTGGAATTTTATTGGCCTTCCGCGTAAACCAAGCTATTCAGCCCTCTTCCTCCACTTAATCTTCTTACTACACTATAGTTTCCTAATCTAATCTTACATTAATAAATAAACAAGTCTTTCCACGCCAACGCCGTCCACACTTCGAATTCCCTGGATCCACCGGGGCTGGACCCTGGCATAAGACCTTGTGTGGAGTCGGTGCCGGAACCTGAGGATTCCTCTCCAGTGCTGACATGGATCTTGGGGACTTCTGGAGTCTACCCAGGGGGAGTCAGTCTTCGTCGCGAGTGGGGCATGCACGTGCGCTTTCGTCCCGAGCTGTAGCAGCAGTGTCACGCTTCCCTTCGCGTGGATCAAGGGATCTGTGGCTTTCGCACCAGGCTTTCCCACAGGCCTGTCCCAAGTGCCACTGTGGTGAGTCGGTCCTCGGCTTGAAAGTCAAGGTAGAGCAGGGAAAACAGGTTTCCCTGGAATGGACTGAGACATCTGGGGGACACTGGGAATGGTGGCACGACCCTGGAGATCCTCTCGCCTTTCCTGTGGAGAGTGCCTCCTCTTGAGATGCGACGGGAACTCCGGGAATTCTTTGCCGACCACGCAGGGAAAGATCCCTCCTCTCGAGCTAGGAGGCGGAAACGGAGCTCCTCTGGATGAGGAGGGACTCTCGTGATTCCTCTAGAGTGGAGACGGATATATCGGGGAACTTCTTGAGTTGCACCAAGGGTGTGAAGGACCCTTTTTAAGTTCCAGAGGTTAGCTGTGATTAGCCTCGAGACGCCTCAGCGGAAATCGGCCTCATCTCGCCTGGAGGGGAGAACCTCCTGGATTTTCTCGAGTTGTGGCAGGTGCTCTCAACTTACGAAGGGGACCTCAGGGACCCGCTCTAGTGGCCTCAGGAAAGGCCAGTCCCCAGCGAGTTGCTCGGGGTCATCTCAGGATTCCTCTCCCGTCCATGCCGGGGCCTAAGATCTTGTGTGGAGTCGCTGTCGGAACCTGAGGATTCCTCTCCGGTGCTGACATGGATCTTGGGGTATTTCTGGTGTCTCCCAGGGGAGTCAGTCCTCGTCTCGAGTGGGGGCTTGCACTTGCGCTTTACTCCCGTGCTGTAGCAGCAGTGTCACGCTTCCCTTCGCTTGGATCAAGGGATCTGTGGCTTTCCCTCGAGGCTTTCCCACGAGGCTTTCCCGCAAGGCTTTCCCGCAGGGCTGTCCCACTAGCCACCGTGGTGTGAGTCGATCCTCGGCTTGAAAGTCGTGGCAGTGCAGGGAAAAGAGGTTTCCCTGGAATGGACTGAGATATCCGGGGGACTCTGGGAATGGTGGCACGACCTGGAGTTCCTCTCACCTTTACTGTTTAGAGCGCCTCCTCTTGAGATGCGACGGGAACGCCGGGAATTCTTTCCGGACACGCAGGGAAATGATCCCCCCTCTCGAGCTAGGAGGCGGAAACACGGCTCATCTGAATGTTGGCTGGACTCTCGTGCTTCCTCTCGAGTGGAGACAGGTATGTCGGGGAACTTCTTGAGTTGCAGCAAGGGTGTGAAGGACCCTTTCGAAGTTCCAGAGTTTAGGTGTGATTAGACTCGAGACGTCTCATCGGAAAAGGGCCTCATCTCGCCTGGAGGGGAGAACCTCCTGGATTTTTTCGAGTTGCGGCAGGGCTCTCGACTTAGGACGGGGACCTCAGGGACCCGCTCTGGTGGCCTCAGGAAAGGCCAGTACCCATGCGAGTTGCTCAGGGGCCTTTCGGAATTCCTCTCCATCGATGCCAGGGCCTAAGACCTTGTGTGGACCCGGTGCCGAAACCTGAGGTTTCCTCTCCAGTGCTGACATGGATCTTGGGGTACTTCTGGAGTCTCCCCAGGGGAGTCAGTCCTCGTCTCGAGTGGGGGCATGCACGTGCGCTTTCCTTCTGAGCTGTAGCAGCAGTGTCGCGCTTCCTTTCGCGTGGATCAAGGGACCTGTGGCTTTTCCTCGAGGCTTTCCCTCGAGGCTTTCCCAAGAGGCTTTCCCACGAGACTTTCCCACAGGGCTGTCCACGTGCCACCGTGGTTTGAGTCGATCCTCGGCTTGAAAGTCGAGGCAGTGCAGGGAAAACAGGTTTCCCTGGAATGGACTGAGACATCTGGGGGACTCTGGGAATGTGCACGACCCTGGAGTTCCTCTCGTCTTTCCTGTGGAGAGCGCCTCCACTTGAGATGCGACGGGAACGCCGGGAATTCTTTCCCGACCACGCAGGGAAAGGATCCCTCCTCTCGATCTTGGAGGAGGAAACAGGGCTCCTCTGGATAAGGGCGGGACTCTCGTGCTTCCTCTCGAGTGGAGACGGGTATGTCGGGGAACTTCTTGAGTTGCAGCAAGGGTGTGAAGGACCCTTTGAAGTTCCAGAGTTTAGGTGTGATTAGCCTAGAGACGGCTCAACTTAAATGGGCCTCATCTCGCCTGGAGGGGGAGAATCTCCTGGATTTTCTCGAGTTGCGGCACGTGCTCTCTACTTACGATGGGGACCTCAGGGACCCGCTCTGTTGGCCTCACGAAAGTCCAGTCCCCATGCGAGTTGCTCTGGGGCCTCTCCGGATTCCTCTCCCGTAGATGCCGGGGCCTAAGACCTTGTGTGGAATCAGTGCCGGAACCTGAGGATTCCTCTCCAGTGCTTACATGGATCTTGGGTACTTCTGGAGTCTCCCCAGGGAGTCAGTCCTCGTCTCGAGTGGGGCCATGCACGTGCGCTTTCCTCCCGAGCTGTAGCAGCAGTGTCACGTTTCCCTTCGCGTGTATCAAGGGATCTGTGGCTTTCCCTCGAGGCTTTCCCACGAGGCTTTCCCACAGGGGTGTCCCACGTGCCACTGAGGTGTAAGTCGATCCTCGGCTTGAAAGTCGAGGCAGTGCAGGGAATACAGGTTTCCCTGGAAAGGACTGAGACATCTGGGGGACTCTGGAAATGGTGGCACGACCCTGGAGTTCCTTTTGCTTTTCCTGTGGAGAGCGCCTCCTCTTGAGATGCGTTGGGGACGCCGGGAATTCTTCCCGACCACCAGGGAAAGGATCAATCCTCTCGAGCTATGAGGCGGAAACAGGGCTCCTCTGGATGTGGGCGGGACTCTCGTGCTTCCTCTTGAGTGGAGACGGGTATGTCGGGAACTTCTTGAGTTGCAGCAAGGGTGTGAAGGACCCTTTGGAAGTTCCAGAGGTTAGGTGTGATTTTCCTGGAGACGGCCTCAGCGGAAATGGGCCTCATCTCGCCTGGAGGGGAGAACCTCCTGGATTTTCTCGAGTTGCGGCAGGTGCTCTCGACTTACGACGGGACGGGACCTCAGGGACCCGCTCTGGTGGCCTCAGGAAAGGCCAGTCCCCATGCGAGTTGTTCGGGGGCTTCTTGGGATTCCTCTCCCGTCGATGCTGGCGCCTAAGACCTTGTGTGGACTCAGTGTCGGAACCTGAGGATTCCTCTCCAGTGCAGACGTGGATCTTGAGTACTTCTGGAGTCTCCCCAGGGCAGTCAGTCCTCGTCTCGAGTGGGGCATGCACGTGCGATTCCCTCTCCAGCTGTAGCAGCAGGGTCGTGCTTCCCTTCGCGTGGATCAAGGGATCTGTGTCTTTCCCTCGAGGCTTTCCCACGAGCTTTCCCACAGGGCTGTCCCACGTGCCACTGTGGTGTGAGTGGATCCTCGGTTTAAAAGTCGAGGCAGTGCAGGGAAAACAGGTTTCCCTGGAATGGACTGAGACATCTGGGGGACTCTGGAATGGTGGCACGACACTGGAGTTCCTCTTGCTTTTCCTGTGGAGAGCGCCTCCTCTTGAGATGCGTTGGGGAACGCCGGGAATTCTTTCCCGACCACCAGGGAAAGGATCCCTCCTCTCGAGCTAGGAGGCGGAAACGGGGCTCCTCTGGATTTTGGGCCGGACTCGTGCTTCCTCTCGAGTGGAGACGGGTATGTCGGGGAACTTCTTGAGTTGCAGCCAGGGTGTGAAGGACCCTTTGGAAGTTCCAATGTTAGGTGTGATTTGCCTGGAGACTCCTCAGCGGAAATGGGCCTCATCTCGCCTGGAGGGGAGAACCTCCTGGATTTTCTCGAGTTGCGGCAGGTTCTCTTGACTTATGATGGGGACCTCAGGGACCCGCTCTGGTGGCCTCAGGAAAGGCCAGTCCCCATGCGAGTTGCTCGAGCTCTTGGGGG
>NW_017202025.1:0-6505 GCF_001704415.2 Capra hircus
CACTGAGAACCGAAACGCTCCGCGTCGCCTCCGCTCGGCTCTCCACACAAGGTCTTAGGCCCCGGCATCGACGTGAGAGGAATCCTGAGAGGCCCCCTAGCAACTCCCATGGGCACTGGCCTTTTCTGAGCCACAGGAGCGGGTCCCTGAGGTCCCCATCCTAAGACGAGAGCACCTGCTCCAACTCAAGATAATCCAGGAGGTTCTCCCCTCCAGGCGAGATGAGGCCCATTTCCCCTGAGGCATCTCGAGGCTAATCACACCTAACCTCTGGAACTTCCAAAGGGTCTTTGACACCCCTGCTGCAAGTCAAGAAGATCACCGACATACCCGTCTCCACTCGAGATGAAGCACGAGGGTCCCGCCCACATCCAGAGGAGCCCCGTTTCCGCCTCGTATCTAGAGAGGAGGATCCTTTCCCTGCTGGTCGGAAAGAATTCCTGCTTCCCGTCGCATCTCAAGAGGAAGTGCTCTCCACAGGAAAGGCCAGAGGAACTCCAGGGTCGTGCCACCATTCCAAGAGTTCCCCAGATGTCTCAGTCCATTCCAGAGGAACCTGTTTTCCCTGCACTGCCACGACTTTCACGCCGAGGATCGTCTCACACCAAGGTGGCATGTGGACAGCCCTGTGGGAAAGCCTCATGGGAAAGCCTAGAGGGAAAGCCACAGATCCCTTGATCCACGCGACGGAAGCGTGACACTGCTGCTACCGCTCGGAGGAAAGCGCACGTGCATGCCCCACTCGAGACGAGGACTGACTCCCCTGGGGAGACTCCAGAAGTACCACAAGATCCATGTCAGCACTGGAGAGGAATCTTCAGGTTCCAGCCCCGACTTCACACAAGGTCTTAGGCCCCGCATCGACAGGAGAGGAATCCTGAGAGGCCCCCTAGAAACTTGAATGGGGACTGGCCTTTCCTGAGGCCACCAGAGCTGGCCCCTGAGGTCCCCGTCGTAAGTCGAGAGCACCTGCCGCAACTCGAGAAAATCCAGGAGGTTCTCCCCTCCAGGCGAGATGAGGCCCATTTCCACTGAGGTGTCTCGAGGCTAATCACACCTAACCTCTGGAACTTCCAAAAGGTACTTTACACCCTTGCTGCAACTCAATAAGTTCCCCGACATACCCGTCTCCACTCGAGAATAAGCAAGATGGTCCCCCCCACATCCACAGGAGGCGCGTTTCCGCCTCGTCGCTCGAGATGAGGGATCCTTTCCTTCCGGGGCCAGCGTGAGGAATTCCGCCTATGGCAAAGGTCATGAGGAAGGAGGCTTGGCATGCCAAAGGCGTGATCAAGCCTCAGGTAACCCCCTGTTCCCGAGCATCGAACCCCAAAACCAGAGTCTGTTTTATGCTCTCACCTACACTTCTGACTTTACGGGGCTCTCCCCCCATAACTGTTTCTCTCGGAGAAGAAGTAAACGTGCAGCTTCAAGGCAATAAATATTCTTGGGCATGACAAGAGTGTTTCAGCTTGCCGACTCCTCTGAAGGTTATCTAGCCCACCTTTATAGGTTTGTCCGGCCACATGTGATTGTTTACAGCCTCCCAACCTGAGAGGCATGAGATGTTTTAGACTTACTAAAGGCAAATTATTTTGGGGAGTTAGAAATTATTAGTATAGTTGGTTAGGAATTATATTGGTGAAGGGTTCTTCATTTGTTGTGTCAAAAATTGCTGCTAATTCCCTGCTCTGGGTGGGACAAGGATATTTTAGGTCAAACCTCTCTGCTGACAGACCAGCTTGTGTGACAGGATTATCCATACTGCTGCCACTAGCACAAGATTGTTTACTACCTCTCAACTGTAAACAGCACAGAGAGTTTTGGAGTATTTTGAGAGTCTTAATTAGCATAGGACTTTTTCTTCTTGTTGAGTCAATGATTGCCACCAGGCCTCCATATCCTTAGGCACTTGGGAATATATTAATCAATGTATTTGGAATATAGCAAAGGAAATATAGCAGTTTTTGATGTTAGCAATACTAGACTTTTTGAGTTAATGGATTTTCACTTTTGTAATAGATCACTGTACTTTGTTATATATCACTGTGTCCTTTCTATGTAAGAATGTAACTTTATCATATCTTAAGACTAAATAGATCTTAAGGGGAGAATTGATGAAAGGATTTTCATTTGTTAGGCTGATGTTTGCTGATAAATCTCCATGTTCCCTACCCTTATAATGAATATAACTAGTATATAGGAGAAATAAGTATTAACCTTTAAGCATATAGGAGAAATAAGAATTCACCTTTAAGACTAATCATGTTAACCTTGGGTTAAATAAATTCCTTTCTTGATTGTAACTCACTACACCCTCACCCTATAGGAATGTAACTTTATTTGGAGGGTGGTGCCTGGTTTAAGAAAAAACACCCTTGGAAGAAATAAGTTTATTTGGTTATCAGAAAGAAAGGATCATAAAATGTCAGCAGGTCTCATTCATGGCCAGAAGATGATGTAAGATCCCTAAGACCTTTTTTTTATACATTTATGTGAAGCACCTGATTTTGATAAAGGTCAGGATGCCGACTCCTGCGTGACTCTGTATTCATCCCTATGTGTAACAAGAGGTATACAAGCAAAACCAAAAATAAAGAAATCAGATCAGTTTCCGGAAAGACTGATTCCCCCATGTCGCTTCTTTTTTGCTCCCGTTTTTCTGGCTGAATTCTCTACTGGAGGATGGATGTTATTCCACGTAATCCAAGTTATTCAGCCTCTTTTTCTCCAATAATCTTCCTACTACACTATCCATTTCTAATCTCTTTATATCTGGGATTAAATATGTATATTTCCAAAGACGACGACTACGTCCCCACCTTCGAATCACCCTGGATCCACCGGGCTGGACCACGGCACTTTCCCTGCTTGGTCGGGAAAGAATTCCCGGCGTTCCCACCGAATCTCAAGAAGAGGCGCTCTCCACAGGAAAGGCGAGAGGAATTCCAGGGTCGTGCCACAATTCCAAGAGTCCCCCAGATGTCTCAGTCCATTCCAGAGGAACCTGTTTTCCCTGCACTGCCTTGATTTTCACGCCGAGGATCGACTGGCACCACGGTGGCACGTGGGACAGCGATGTGGGAAAGCCTCGTGGGAAAGCCTCGAGGGAAAGCCCCGTGGGAAATACCTCGAGGGAAAGACACAGATCTCTTGATCCACGCGACGGGCAGAGTGACACTGCTACTGCAGCTCGGGAGGTAAGCGTTCTTGCATGATCCCGCTGAGAAGAGGACTGACACCCCTGGGGAGACTCAAGAAGTACCCCAAGAACCATGTCAGCACGGGAGAGGAATCCTCAGGTACCGGCCTCGACTTCACACAAGGTCTTAGGCCCCACCATCGACGGGAGAGGAATCCCGAGAGGCCCCGTAGCCACTCGGATGGGAACTGGCCTTTCCTGACGCCACCAGAGCGGGTCCCTGAGGTCCCAGCGTACGTTGAGAACACCTGCCACAATTCGAGAAAATCCAGGAGGTTCTCCCCACCAGGCAAGATGAGGCCAATTTCCGCTGAGGCTCTCGAGGCTAATCACACCTAAACTCTGGAAATTCCAAAGGTTCCTTAACAACCTTGCTGAAACTCAAGAAGTTCCCCGACATACCGTCTCCACTCCAGAGGAAGCACGAGGGTCCCGCCCACATCCAGAGGAGCCCCGTTTATGCCTCGGACCTCGAGATGACGGATCCTTTCCCTGCTTGGTCGGGAAAGAATTCCCGGCGTTCCCGTCCCATCTCAAGAGGAGGCGCTCTCCACAGGAAAGGCGAGCGGAACTCCAGGGTCGTACCACCATTCCAAGAGTCCCCCAGATGTCTCAGTCCATTCCAGAGGAACATGTTTTCCCTGCACTGCCTCGACTTTCAAGCCGAGGATCGACTCACACCCTGGTGGCAGGTGGGACAGCCCTGTGGGAAAGACTCTTGGGAAAGCCTTGAAGGAAAGACTTGAGTGAAAGCTACAGATCCCTTGACCACGCGTTAGGAAGCGTGACACTGCTGCTACAGCTCGGAGGAAAGCGCACGTGCATGCCCACACTCGAGACGAGGACTGACTTCCCTGGGGAGACTCCAGAAGTACCCCAAGAACCATGTCAGCACTGGAGAGGAATCCTCAGGATCCGGCCTCGACTCCACACAAGGTCTTAGGCCCCGGCATCGACCCAAGAGGAATCCCGAGAGTCCCCCTGGCAACTTGCATGGGGACTGGCCTTTCCTGAGGCCACGAGACCGGTCCCTGAGGTCCCCGTCGTAATTCGAGAGCACCTGCCGTAACTCGAGAAAATCCAGGAGGTTCTCCCCTACAGCAAAATGAGGCCTATTTCCACTGACGCATCTAGAGGCTAAGCACACCTAACCTCTGGAACTTCCAATGGTTCCTTCACACACTTGCTGCAACTCAAGAGCTTTCCCGACACACCCGTCTACACTCAAAGGAAGCACGAGGGTCCCGCCCACATCCAGAGAAGCCCCGAGCCCCCCTCGAGGCTCCAAAGGAGAGATCTTTTAAATGCTTGCATTTCCCGAGTCGAAGACCTTGTGTTGAGTTGGGACCGGAAACTGAGGATTCCTCTCCAGTGCTGACGTGGATTTTTGGGTACTTCTGGACTCTCCCCAGGGGAGTCAGTCCTCGTCTCGAGTGGGGAAATGCACGTGGGCTTTCCTCCCTAAAGGTGGCAGCAGTGTCATGCTACCCGAGGTGGATCAAGGGATGTGGCTTTCCCTGTAGGATTTCCCATGAGGCTTTCCCACGAGGCTAACACACAGGGCTGTCCCACGTGCCACCGTGGTGTGAGTCGATCCTCGGCGTGACAGTCAAGCAGTGCAGGTAAAAGATTTCCTTTGGAATGGACTCAGTCCTCTGGGGACTCTTGGATTGGTGGCACGACCCTGGAGTTCCTCTCGCCTTTCCTGTGGAGAGCGCTTCCTCTTGAGATGCGACGGGAATGCCGGGAATTCTTTCCGACCACGCAGGGAAAGGATCCCTCATCTCGAGCTACAAGGAGGAAAAAGGCCTCCTCTGGATGCAAGGGACGCTCGCGCTTCCTCTCGAGTGGACAAGGTATGTCGGGAACTTCTTGAGTTGCAGCAAGGTGTGAAGGACCCTATGGAAGTTCCAAAGGTTAGATGTGATTAGCCTCGAGTCGCCTCAGCGGAAATGGGCCTCATCTAGCCTGGAGGGGAGAATCTACAGGATTTTCTCGAGTTGCGGTAGGTGCTCTCGATTTACGACGGGGACCACAGGGACCGTATCTGGTGGCCTCAGGAAAGGCCACTCTCCGTGCGAGTTGCTTATTGGCCTCTCGGGATTCCTCTCCCGTCGATGCCGGGCCTAAGACCTTGTGTGGATCCGTGCCGGAACCTGAGGATTCCTCTCCAGTGCTGACATGGATCTTGGGATTCTTCTGGAGTCTCCCCAGGGTAGTCAGTCCTCGTTACGAGTGGGGCAGGCACGTGCGGTTCCTCCCGAGCTGTAGCAGCGGCGTCATGATTCCCTTCGCGTGGATCAAGGATCTGAGGCTTTCCGTCGAGGCTTTCCCACGAGGCTTTCCCACGAGACTTTCCCACAGGGCTGTCCCAGGTGCCACCGTGATGTGAGTCGATCCTCGGCATGAAAGTTGAGGCAGTGCAGGGAAAACAGGTTCCCTGGAATGGAGTGAGCCTCTGCGGGACTCTGGAATGGTGGCACGACCCTGGAGTTCCTCTCGCCTTTCCTGTGGAGAGCGCCTCCTCTTGAGATGCGACGGGAACGCCGGGAATTCATCCAGAACACGCAGGAAAGGATCCCTTCTCTCGAGCTAGGAGCGGAAACGGGCTCCTCTGGATGTGGGCGGGACCTCGTGCTTCCTCTCGAGTGGAGACGGGTATGTCGGGAACTTCTTGAGTTGCAGCAAGGGTGTGAAGGACCCTTTGGAAGTTCCAGTGTTAGTGATTAGCCTTGAGATGTCTCAGCAGAAAGGGCCTCATCTCTCCTGGAAGGGAGAACCTCCTGGATTTTCTCGAGTTGCGGCAGGTGCTCTCGACTTACGACGGGACCTCAGGACCCCTCTGGGCCTCAGGAAAGGCCAGTCCCCATGCGAGTTGCGCAGGCTCTCGGGATTCCTCTCCCGTCGATGCTGGGCCTAAGACCTTGTGTGGAGTCGGTGCCAGAAACTGAGGAGTCCTCTCCAGTGCTGACATGGATCTTGGATACTTCTTGAGTCTCCCCAGGGCAGTCAGTCCTCGTTACGAGTGGGGCATGCACGTGCAATTTCCTCCCGAGCTGTAGCAGCAGTGTCACGCTTCCCTTCGCGTGGAAACAAGGATCTGTGGCTTTCCCTCGAGGCTTTCCCACGAGGCTTTCCCATGAGGCTTTCCCACAGGCTGTCCCACGTGCCACCTTGGTGTGAGTCTATCCTCGGCTTGAAAGTCCAGCAGTGAAGGCGAAAACAAGTTTCCCTGGAATGGACCGAGACATCTGGGAGACTCTGGAATGTGCACGACCCTGGAGTTCCTCTCGCCTTTCCTGT
>NW_017202026.1:0-6505 GCF_001704415.2 Capra hircus
GGGACCTCAGGGACCCGCTCTGGTGGCCTCAGGAAAGGCCAGTCCCCATTCGAGTTGCTCGGGGGCCTCTCGGGATTCCTCTCCCGTCGATGCCCGGGCCTAAGACCTTGTGTGGAGTCGGTGCCGGAACCTGAGGATTCCTCTCCAGTGCTGACATGGATCTTGGGGAACTTCTGAAGTCTCCCCAGGGGAGTCAGTTCTCGTCTCGAGTGGAGGCATGCACGTGCGATTTCCTCCCGAGCTGTAGCAGCAGTGTCACGCTTTCCTTCGCGTGGATCAGGGGATCTGCGGCTTTCCCTCGAGCTTTCCCACCAGGCCTTCCCATGTGGCTTTCCCACAGGGCTGTCCCACGTGCACCGTGGGTGTGAGTTGAACCTCGGCTTGAAAGTCGAGCAGTGCAGGGAAAACAGGTTTCCCTGGAATGGACTGAGACATCTGGGGGACTCTGGGAATGGTGGCACGACCCTGGAGTTCCTCTCGCCTTTCCTGTGGAGTGGACCTCCTCTTGAGTTGCGACCGGAACGGGGGAATTCTTTCCCCACCACGCAGGGAAAGGATCCCTCCTCTCGAGCTAGGAGGCGGAAACGGGGCTCCTCTGGATGTGGGCGGGACTCTCGTGCTTCCTCTCGAGTGGAGACGGGTATGTCGCGGAACTTCTTGAGTTACAGCAAGGGTGTGAAGGACGCTTTGGAAGTTCCAGATGTTAGAAGTGATTAGCCTCGAGAAGCCTCGGCGGATATGGGCCTCATCTCGCCTGGAGGAGAGAACCTCCTGGATTTTCTCGAGTTGCGGCAGGTGCTCTCGACTTATGACGAGGACCTCAGGGACCCGCCCTGGTGGCCTCAGGAAAGGTCCCAGTCCCCATGCGAGTTGCTCTGGTGCCTCTCGGGATTCCTCTCCCGTCGATGCCGGGGCCTAAGACCTTGTGTGGAGTCGGTTGCCGGAATCTGAGGATTCCTCTCCAGTGCTGACATGGATCTTGGGTACTTCTGGAGTCTCCCCAGGGGAGTCAGTCCTCGTCTCGAGTGGGGGCATGCACGTGCGCATTCCTCCCGAGCTGTAGCAGCATGTCGCCCTTCCCTTCGCGTGGATAAAGGGATCTGTGGCTTTCCATTGAGGCTTTCCCAGGAGGCTTTCCCAGGAGGCTTTCCCACGGGCTATCCCTCGAGGCTTTCCCACAGGGCTGTCCCACGTGCCACCGTGGTGTGAGTCGATCCTTGGCATGAAAGCCTATGCAGTGCAGGGAAAACAGGTTTCCCTGGAATGGACGGAGACATCTGGGGGACTCTGGGAATGGTGCACGTACCTGGAGTTCCTCTCACCTTTCCTGTGGAGAGCGGGTCCTCTTGAGATGCGCTGGGAACGCCGGAAATTCTTTCCCGACCACGCAGGGAAAGGATCCCACCTCTCGAGCTAGGAGGCGGAAACGGAGCTCCTCTGGATGTGGGCGGGACTCTCGTGCTTCCTCTCGAGTGGAGACGGGTATGTCGGGGAACTTCTTGAGTTGCAGCAAGGGTGTGAAGGACCCGTTGGAAGTTCCAGAGGTTAGGTGTGATTAGCCTCGAGACGCCTCAGCGGAAATGGGCCTCATCTAGCCAGGAGGGTAGAACCTCCTGGATTTTCTCGAGTTGCGGCAGGTGCTCTCGAGTTACCTCGGGACCTCAGGGACCCGCTCTGGTGGCCTCAGGAAAGGCCAGTCCACATGCGAGTTGCTCGGGGCCTCTCGGGATTCCTCTCCCGTCGATGTCGGGCCTAAGACCTAGTGTGAAGTCGGTGCCGGAACCTGAGGATTCCTCTCCAATGCTGACATGGATCTTGGGGTACTTCTCGAGTCTCCCCAGGGGAGTCAGTCCTCGTTTCGAGTTGGGGCATGCACGTGCGCTTTCCTCCCGAGCTGTAGCAGCAGTGTCACGCTGGCTTAAGACCTTGTGTGCGTCGGTGCCGGAACCTGAGGATTCCTCTCCAGTGCTGACATGGATCTTGGGTACTTCTGTGTCTCCCCAGGGGAGTCAGTCCTCGTCTCGAGTGGGGCCTGCACGTGTGCTTTCCTCTCGAGCTGTAGTAGCAGTGTCACGGTTCCCTTCGCTTGGATCAAGGGATCTGTGGCTTTCCCTCGAGGCTTTCCCACGAGGCTTTCCCACGAGGCCTTCCTACAGGGCTGTCCTACGTGCCACCTTGGTGTGAGTCGATCCTCGGCTTGAAAGTCGAGGCAGTGCAGGGAAAACAGGTTTCCCTGGAATGGACTGAGATATCTGGGGGACTCTGGGAATGGTGGCACGACCCTGGAGTTCCTCTCGCCTTTCCTGTGGAGAGCGCCTCCTCTTGAGATGCGACGGGAACGCCGGGAATTCTTTCCTGATCAAGCAGGGAAAGGATCCCTCCTCTCGAGATAGGAGGCGGACACGGGGCTCCTCTGGTTGTGGGCAGAACTCTCCTGCTTCCTCTCGAGTGGAGACGGGTATGTCAGGGAACTTCTTGAGTTGCAGCAAGGGTGTGAAGGACCCTTTGGAAGTTCCAGATGTTAGGTGTGATTAGCCTCGAGACGCCTCAGGGCAAATGGGCCTCATCTCGCTTGGAGGGGAGAACCTCCTGGATTTTCTCTAGTTGGGGCAGGTGCTCTCGATTTACGACGGGGACCACAGGGACCCGTTCTGGTGGCCTCAAGAAAGGCCAGTCCCCATGCGAGTTACTCGGGGGCCTCTCGGGTTTCCTCCCCCATCGATGTTGGGGCCTAAGGTCTTGTGTGGAGTCAGTGCCCGAACCTGAGCATTCCTCTCCAGTGCTGACATGGATCTTGGGGTACTTCTCGAGTCTCCCCAGGGGAGTCAGTCTTCGTCTCGAGTGGTGGCATGCACGTGCGCTTTCCTTCCGAGCTGTAGCAGAAGTGTCGCTCTTCCCTTCGCGGGGATCAAGGGATCTGTGACTTTCCTTCGAGGCTTTCCAACGAGGCTTTCCCACGAGGCTTTCCCACAGGGCTATCCCACGTGCCACCGTGGTGTGACTCTATCCTCGGCTTGAAAGTCGAGGCAGTGCAGGGAAAACAGGTTTCCCTGGAATGGACTGAGACATCTGGGGTCTATGGGAATGGTGGCACGACCCTGGAGTTCCTCTCGCCTTTCCTGTGGAGAGCGGCCTCCTCTTGAGATGCGACTGGGAACGCCGTGAAATTCTTTCCCCACCACGCAGGGAAAGGATCCCATCCTCTCGAGCTAGGAGGCGAAAACGTGGCTCCTCTGGATGTGGGCTGGATTCTCGTGCTTCCTCTCGAGTGGAGACAGGTATGTCGGGGAACTTCTTGAGTTGCAGCAAGGGTGTGAAGGACCCTTTGGAATTTCCAGCATGTTAAATGTGATTAGCCTCGAGACGCCTCAGCGGAAATGGGCCTCATCTCAGCCTGGAGGGTAGAACCTCCTGGATTTTCTCGAGTTGCGGCATGTGCTCTCGACTTACGACGGGGACCTCAGGGACCCGCTCTGGTGGCCTCAGAAAAGGCCAGTCCACATGCGAGTTGCTCAGGGGCCTCTCTGGATTCCTCTCCCGGTCGATGCCACGGCCTAAGACCTTGTGTGGAGTCTGTTGCGGAACCTGAGGATTCCTCTCCTGTGCTGACATGGATCTTGGGGTACTTCTGAGTCTCCCATGGGGAGTCAGTCCTCGTCTCGAGTGGGGGCCATGCACGTGTGCATTTCCTTCTCGAGCTGTAGCAGCAGTGTCACGCTGGCTTAAGACCTTGTGTGTCGTCGGTGCCAGGACCTGAGAATTCCTCTCCAGTGCTGACATGGATCTTGGGTACTTCTGAGTCTCCATAGGGGAGTCAGTCCTCGTCTCGAGTGGGGGCATACACGTGCGATTTCCTTTCGAGGTGTAGCAGCAGTGTCACGCTTCCCTTCGCGTGGATCAAGGGATCTTGGCTTTCCCTCGAGGCTTTCCCACGAGGCTTTCCCACGAGGCTTTCCCACAGGGCTGTCCCACGGGCCACCGTGGTGTGAGTCGATCCTCGGCTTGAAAGTGGAGGCAGTGCAGGGAAAACAGGATTCCCAGGAATGGACTGAGACATCTCGGGAACTCTGGGAATGGTGGCACTACCCTGGAGTTCCTCTCGCCTTTCCTGTGGAGAGCGCCTCCTCTTGAGATGCGACGGAAACGCCGGGAATTCTTTCCCCACCACGCAGGTAAAGGATCCCTCCTCTCGATCCAGGAGGCGGAAACGGGGCTCCTCTGGATGTGGGCGGGACTCTCGTGCTTCCTCTCGAGTGGAGACGGGTATGTTGGGGAACTTCTTGAGTTGCAGCAAGGGTGTGAAGGACCCTTTGGAAGTTCCAGTTGTCAGATGTGATTAGCCTCCAGACGCCTCAGCGGAAATGGGCCTCATCTCGCTTGGAGGGGAGAACCTCCTGGATTTTCTCGAGTTGCGGCAGGTGCTCTCCACTTTCGACGGGGACCTCAGGGACCCGCTCTGGTGGCCTCAGGAAAGGTCAGTCCCCATGGAGTTGCTCGGGGGCCTCTCGGGATTCCTCTCCCGTCGATGCCGGTGCCTAAGACCTTGTGTGGAGTTGGTGCCGGAACCTGAGGATTCCTCTCCAGTGCTGACATGGACCTTGGGGTACTTCTGGAGTCTCCCAGGGGAGTCAGTCCTCGTCTCGAGTTGGGGCATGCACGTGCGCTTTCCTCCCGAGCTGTAGCAGCAGTGTCGCGCTTCCCTTCCCGTGGATCAAGGGATCTGTGGCTTTCCCTCGAGGCATTCCCACGAGGCATTCCCACGAGGCTTTCCCACAGGGCTGTCCCACGTTCCACCGTGGTGTGAGTCGATCCTCGGCTTGAAAGTAGAGGCAGTGTAGGGAAAACAGGTTTCCCTGGAATGGACTGAGACATCTGGGGGACTCTGGAAATGGTGGCACGACCCTGGAGTTCCTCTCGCCTTTCCTGTGGAGAGCGCCTCCTCTTGAGATGCGACGGGAACGCGTGGAATTTTTTCCCCACGACGCAGGGAAAGGATCCCTCCTCTCGATCTAGGAGGTGGAAACGGGGCTCCTCTGGATGTGGGCGGG
The DNA here is from genome assembly GCF_001704415.2 of Capra hircus. NCBI lineage: Eukaryota > Metazoa > Chordata > Mammalia > Artiodactyla > Bovidae > Capra > Capra hircus. The sequence continues at coordinate 5,049 of NW_017202026.1, forward strand.
ACTCACGTGCTTCCTCTCGAGTGGAGACGAGTATGTGGGGGAACTTCTTTAGTTGCAGCAAGGGTGTGAAGGACCCTTTGGAAGTTCCAGAGGTTAGGTGTGATTAGCCTCGAGAGGCCTCAGCGCAAATGAGCCTCATCTCGCCTGGAGGGGAGAACCTCCTGGATTTTCTCGAGTTGCGGCAGGTGCTCTCGACTTACGACGGGGACCTCAGGGACCCGCTCTGTTGGCCTCAGGAAAGCCCAGTCCCCATGCGAGTTGCTCGGGGGCCTCTCGGGATTCCTGTCCCGTCGATGCGGGGGCCTAAGATCTTGTGTGGATTCGGTGCCGAACCTGAGGATTCCTCTCCAGTGCTGCCATGGATTTTGGGGTACTCCTGGAGTCTCCCCAGGGGAGTCAGTCCTCGTCTCGAGTGGGGCATGCACGTGCGATTTCCTCCCGAGCTGTAGCAGCATTGTCAGGCTTCCCTTCGCGTGGATCAAGGAATCTGTGGCTTTCCCTCGAAGCTTTCCCACCAGGTTTTCCCACGAGGCTTTCCCACGAGGCTTTCCCATAATGCTGTTCCACGTGCCACCGTGGTGTGAGTCGATCCTCGGCTTGAAAGTCGAGGCAGTGCAGGGAAAACAGGTTTCCGTAGAATGGACTGAAACATCTGGGGGACTCTGGGAATGGTGTCACGACGCTGGAGTTCCTCTCGCCTTTCCTGTGGAGAGTGCCTCCTCTTGAGATGCGGCGGGAACGCCGGGAATTCTTTCCCTACCACGCAGGGAATGGATCCCTCCTATGGAGCTAGGAGGCGGAAACGGGGATAATCTGGATGTGGGCGGGACTCTCGTGCTTCCTCTCGAGTGGAGCTGGGTATGTCGCGGAACTTCTTGAGTTGCAGCAAGGGTGTGAAGGAACCTTTGGAAGTTCCAGAAGATAGGTGTGATTAGCCTCGAGACGCCTCAGCGGAAATGGGCCTCATCTAGCCTGGAGTGGAGAACCTCCTGGATTTTCTCGAGTTGCGGCAGGTGCTCTCGACTTTCCACGGGGACCTCAGGGACCCGCTCTTGTTGCCTCAGGAAAGGCCAGTCCCCATGCGAGTTGCTCGGGGGCCTCTCGGGATTCCCCTCCCGTCGATGCCGGGGGCTTAAGATCTTCTGTGGAGTCGGTGCCAGGAACCTGAGGATTCCTCTCCAGTGGTGACATGGATCTTGGGGTACTTCTGGAGTCTCCCCAGGGGAGTCAGTGCTCTCGTCTCAAGTGGGGGCTTGCACGCGCTTTCCTTCCGAGCCTTAGCAGCAGTGTCAAGCTTCCCTTCGTGGATCAAGGGATCTGTGGCTTTCCCTCGAGGCTTTCCCACGAGGCTTTCCACAGGGCTGTCCCATGTGCCACCGTGGTGTGAGTCGATCCTCGGCTTGAAAGTCGAAGCAGTGCAGGGAAAACAGGTTTCCCTGGAATGGAATGAGACATCT
>NW_017202027.1:0-6505 GCF_001704415.2 Capra hircus
GGAAAGCCACAGATCCCTTGGTCCACGCAAGGGAACCGTGACACTGCTGCTACAGCATGGGAGGAATGGCACGCTCATGCCCCCACTCGAGACTAGGCCTGACTCCCTTGTGGAGACTCCAGAAGTAACCCAAAATCCATGTCAGCACTGGAGAGGAATCCTCAGCTTCCGCGCCCGAATCCACACAAGGAGAGCACCTGCTGAAACTCGGAAATATCCAGGAGCCTCTCCATTCCAGGCGACATGAGGCCCATTTCTGCTGAGGCATCTCGAGACTAACCACACCTAACCTCTGGAACTTCCAAAGGGTCCTTTTACACCCTTGCTGCAAACTCAAGAAGATCCCTGACATACCCGTCTCCACTCGAGACGAAGCACGAGAGTCCCGCCTACATCCAGAGGAGCCCCGTTTCCGCCTCCTAGCTCGAGAGGAGGGATCCTTTCCCTGCGTGCTCCAGAAATAATTCCCGGCGTTCCCGTCGCATCTCAAGAGCAGGCGCTCTCCACAGGAAGGCGAGAGGAACTCCAGGTCGTGCCACCGTTCCAGAGTCCCGCAGATGTCTCAGTCCATTCCAGGGAAACCTGTTTTTCCCTGAACTGCCTCGACTTTCAAGAGGAGGATCGACTCACACCACGGGGGCACGTGGGACAGCCCTGTGGGAAAGCGTCGTGGGAAAGCCTCGTGGGAAAGCCTCGTGCGACAGCCCTTTGGGAAACCCTCGTGGGAAAGCTTTGATGGAAAGCCTCGAGGGAAAGGCACAGATCCCTTGATACACGAGAAGGGAAGGGTGACACTGCAGCTCCAGCTCGGGGGAAAGCGCACGTGCATGCCCCCACTCGAGACGAGAACTGACTCCCCAGGGGAGACTCCAGAAGTACCCAAGATCCATGTCAGCACTGGAGAGGAATCCTCAGGTTCCGGCACCGACTCCACACAAGATCTTAGGCCCCGGCATCGAAGGGAGAAGAATCCCGAGAAGCCCCCGAGCAACTCGCATGGGGACTGGCCTTTCCTGAGGCTACCAGAGTGGGTCCCTGAGGTCCCAGTCGGAAGTCGAGAGCACCTGCCCCAACTCGAGAAAATCTAGGAGGTTCTCCCATCCACGCGAAATGAGGCCCATTTTCGCTGAGGCGTCTCGAGGCTAATCACACCTAACCACTGGCGAACTTACAAAGGGTTCTTCACACCCTTGCTGCAACTCAAGAAGTTCCCCGACATACCCGTCTCCACTCGAGAGGAAGCACGAGAGTCCCGCCCTCATCCAGAGGAGCCCCGTTTCCGCCTCCTAGCTCGAGAGGAGTGATCCTTTCCCTGCGTGGTGAGGAAAGAATTCCCGGCATTAACGTCGCATCTCAAGAGGAGGCGCTCTCCACAGGAAAGGCGAGAGGATCTCCAGGGTCGTGCCCACATTCCCAGAGTACCCCAGATGTCTCAGTCCATTCCAGGGAAACCTGTTTTCCCTGCACTGCCTCGACTTTCAAGCCGAGGCTCGACTCACACCACGGTGGCACGTAGGACAGCCCTGTGGGAAAGCCTCGGGGGAAAGCCTCGTGGGAAAGCCTCGTGGGAAAGCCTCGAGGAAAGCCCCTGATCCTTTGATCCATGCGAAGGGAAGCACGACACTGCTGCTACAGCTCGGGAGGAAAGCGCACGTGAATGCCCCCACTCGAGACGAGGACTGACTCCCCTGGGAGACTCCAGAAGTACCCCAAGATCCATGTCAGCATTGGAGAGGAATCCTCAGGTTGTGGCACTGACTCCACACAAGGTCTTAGGCCCCAGCATCGCCGTAAGAGGAATCCCGAGAGGCCCCCGTGCAACTCGCATGGGGGACTGGCCTTTCCTGAGGCCACCAGTGCGGGTCCCAGGGGTCCCCGTCGTAAGTCGAGAGCACCTGCCGCAACTCGAGAAAATCCAGGAGGTTCTCCCCTCCAGGCGAGATGAGGCCCATTTCCGCTGAGGCGTCTCCAGGCTAGTCACACCTAACCTCTGGAACTTGCAAAGGGTCCTTCACACCCTTGCTGAAACTCAGGAAGTTCCCTGACATACACGTCTCCACTCGAGAGGAAGCACGAGAGTTCGCCCACATCCAGAGGAGCCCCGTTTCCGCCTCCTAGCTCGAGAGGAGGATCCTTTCCCTGCGTGGTCGGGAAAGAATTCCCGGCGTTCCCGTCGCATCTCAAGAGGAGGCGCTCTCCACAGGAAAGGCAAAGAGGAACTCCAGGGTCGCGCCACCTTTTCTCCAGAGTCACCCAGATGTCTCAGTCCATTCCCAGGGAAACCTGTTTTCCCTGCACTGCCTCGAATTTCAAGCCGAGGATCGACTCACACCACGGTGGCTCGTGGGACAGCCCTGTGGGAAACCCTCGTGGGAAAGCCTCGTGGAAAAGCCTCGAGGGAAAGCCACAGATCTCTTGATCCACGCGAAGGGAATGGTGACACTGCTGCTACAACTCGGGAGGACAGCGAACGTGCATGCCCCCACTCAAGATGAGGACTGACCCCCCCTGGGGAGACTCCCAGAAGTACCAAAGATCCATGTCAGCACTGGAGAGGAATCCTCAGGTTCCGGCACCCACTCCAGACAAGATCTTAGGCCCCGGCATCGACGGGAGAGGAATCCCGAGAGGCCGGCGAGCCACTTGCATGGCGACTGGCCTTTCCTGAGGCCACCAGAGCGGGTCCCTGAGGTCCCGGTCTAAGTCCAAGTACCTGCCGCAACTCGAGAAAATTCAGGAGTTTCTCCCCTTCAGGCGATATGAGGCCCATTTCCGCTGAGGCGTCTCGGAGGCTAATCACCCCTAAACCTCTGGAACTTCCAAAGGGTCCTTCACACCCTTGGCTGCAACTCAAGAATTTCCTCGACATACCCGTTTCCAATCGAGAAGAAGCACGAGAGTCCCACTTACATACAGAGGAGCCCCGTTTCCGCTTCATAGTTCCAGAGGAGGGATTCATTCCCTGCGTGGTCGGGAAAGAATTCCCGGCGTTCCCGTCGCAATCTCAGGAGGAGGCACTCTCCACAGGAAAGGCAAGAAGAACTCCAGGGTCGTGCCACCATTCCCAGAGTCCTCCAGAAGCTCAGTCCATAACAGGGAAACCTGTTTTCCCTGCACTGGCCTCGACGTTCAAGAGGAGGATCGACTCACACCACGGTGGCACGTGGGACGGCCCTGTGGAAAAGCCTCGAGGGAAAGCCTCGTGGGAGAGCCTCGAGGTAAAGCCCCTGATCCCTTGATCCACGCGAAGGGAAGCGTGACACTGCTGCTACAGCTCGGGAGGAAAGCGCACGTGCATGCCCCCACTCGAGACGAGGACTGACTCACCTGGGGAGACTTCAGAAGTACCCCAAGTTCCATGTCTGCACTGGAGAGGAATCCTCAGTTTCCGGCAACGACTCCACACAAGGTCTTAGGCCCCGGCATCGACGGGAGAGGAATCCCCAGAGGCACCCGAGCAACTCGCATGGGGACTGGCCTTTCCTGAGGCCACCAGAGCGGGTCCCTGAGGTCCCTGTCGTAAGCCGAGAGCACCTGCCGCAACTCGAGAAAATCCAGGAGGTTCTCCCTCCAGGCGAGATGAGGCCCATTTCCGCTGAGGCGTCTCGAGGCTATTCACACCTAAACTCTGGAATTTCCAAAGGGTCCTTCACACCCTTGCTGCAACTCAAGAAGTTCCCCGACATACCCGTCTCCACTCGAGAGGAAGCACGAGAGTTCCACCCACATCCAGAGGAGCCCCGTTTCCCCCTCCGAGCTCAAGAGGAGGGATTCTTTCCCTGCGTTGTTGGGAAAGAATTCCCGGCGTTCCCGTCGCATCTCAAGAGGAGGCGCTCTCCACAGGAAAGGCGAGAGGAACTCTAGGGTCGTGCCACATTCCCAGAGTCTCCCCGGATGTCTCCGTCCATTCCAGGGAAACCTGTTTTCCCTGCACTGCCTCGACTTTCAAGGCGAGGATCGACTCACACCACGGTGGCACCTGGGACAGCCCTGTGGTAAAGCCTCGAGGAAAGCCACAGATCCCTTGATCCACGCGAAGGGAAGCGCGACACTGCTGCTACAGCTCGGAAGGAAAGCGCACGTGCATGCCCCCACTCGAGACGTGGCCTAACTCCCTTGGGGGGACTCCAGAAATACCCCCAAGATCCATGTCAGCACTGGAGAGGAATCCTCAGGTTCCCTCACTGATTCCACACAAGGTCTTAGGCCCCAGTATCGACGGAGAGGTATCCCGAGTGGCCCCGAACAACTCGCATGGGACTGGCCTTTCCTGAGGCCACCAGAGCGGATCCCTGAGGTCCCCGTAGTAAGACGAGAGCTCCTGCCGCAACTCGAAAAAATCCAGGAGGTTCTCCCCTAGAGGCGAGATGAGGCCCATTTCCGCTGAGGCGTCTAGAGGCTAATCAACCTGGACTGTGGAACTTCCAAAGGGTCCTTCACCCCCTTGCTGCAAATCAAGAAGTTCCCCGACATACCCGTCTCCACTTGAGAGGAAGCACTGGACTCCCGGCCACATCCAGAGGAGCCCCGTTTCCGTCTCCTAGCTCGAGAGGAGGGATCCTTTCACTGCATGCTCGGAAAAGAATTCCCGGCGTTTCCGTCACATCTCAAGAGGAGGCGCTATCCACAGGAAAGGCGAGAGGAACTCCAGGGTCGTGCCACCATTCCCAGAGTCCCCCAGATGTCTCAGTCCATTCCAGGGAAACCTGTTTTCCCTGCACTGCCTCGACTTTCAATCCGAGGATCGACTCACACCACGGTGGCACGTGGGAGAGCCCTGTGGGAAAGATTCGTGGGAAAGCCTCGTGGAAAGCCTCGAGGGAAAGCCACAGATCCCTTGATCCACGCGAAATGAAGCGTGACACTGCTGCTACAGCTCGGGAGGAAAGCGCACGTGCATTCCCCCACTCGAGATGAGGACGGACTCCCCGCGGGAGACTCCAGAAGTACCCCAATATTCATGTCAGCACTGGAGACGAATCCTCAGGTTCCGGAACCGACTCCACAGAAGGTCTTAGGCCTCGGCATCGACGGGAGAGGAATCCTGAGAGGCCCCCGAGCAACTCGCATGGCGATTGGCCTTTCCTGAGGCCACCAGAGCGGGTCCCTGAGGTCCCCGTCGTAAATCGAGAGCACCTGCCGCAACTCGAGAACATCCAGGAGGTTCTCCCCTCCAGACGAGATGAGGCCCATTTCCCCTGAGGCGTCTCGAGGCTTATCACACCTAACCTCTGGAACTTCCAAAGGGTCCTTCACACCCTTGCTGCCACTCAAGAAGATCCCCGACACACCCCGTCTCCACTCGAGAGGAAGCACGAGAGTACCGCCCACATGCAGAGGAGCCCCGTTTACGCCTCCTAGCTCGAGAGGAGGGATCCTTTCCCTACGTGTTCGGGAAAGAATTCTCGGCGTTTCCGTTGCATCTCAAGAGGAAGCGTTCTCCACAGGAAAGGCGAGAGGAACTCCAGGGTCGTGACATCATTCCCAGAGTCCCCAGATGTCTCAATCCATTCCAGGGAAACCTGTTTTCCCTGCACAGCCTCGACTTTCATGCTGAAGATCGACTCACACCACGGTGGCACGTGGGACAGCCCTGTGGTAAAGCCTCGAGGGAAAGCCACAGATCCCTTGATCCAAGCGAAGGTAAGCGTTACACTGGTGCTACAGCTCGGGAGGAATGCTCACGTGCATGCCCCCACTCGAGACGAGGACTGCCTCCACTGGGGAGACTCCAGAAGTACCCAAGATCCATGTCAGCACTGGAGAGGAATCCTCAGGTTCCGGCACCCACTTCACACAAGATCTTAGGCCCCTGCACCGACGGGAGAGGAATCCTGAGAGGCCCGCGAGCTACTCGCATGGGACTGGCCTTTCCTGAGTCCAACAGATAGGGTCCCTGAGGTCCCGGTCGTAAGTCGAGAGCAACTGCCGCAACTCGAGAAAATCCAGGAGGTTACCCGCTCCAGGCTAGATGAGGCCCATTTCCGCTGAGGTGTCTCGAGGCTAATCACACCTAACCTCTGGAACTTACAAAGGGTCCTTCACAACCTTGCTGCAACTCAAGAAGTTCCCCGACATACCCGTCTCCACTCGAGAGGAAGCACGAGAGTCCCGCCCACAATCAGAGGAGCCCCGTTTCCGCCTCCTAGCTCGAGAGGAGGGATCCTTTCCCTGCGTGGTCGGAAAGAATTCCCCGCATTCCCGTCGCATCTCAAGAGGAGGCGCTCTCCACAGGAAAGGCGAGAGGAACTTCAGGGTCGTGCCACATTCCCAGAGTCCCCCAGATGTCTCAGTCCATTCCAGGGAAACCTGTTTTCCCTCCACTGCCTCGACTTTCAAGCGAGGATCGACTCACACGACAGTGGCACGTGGCACAGCCCTGTGGAAAGACTAGTGGGAAAGACTCCTGGGAAAGCCTCAAGGGAAAGCCCCTGATCGCTTGATCCACGCGAAGGGAAGCGTGACACTGCTGCTACAGCTCGGGAAGAAAGCGCACGTGCATGCC
>NW_017202028.1:0-6504 GCF_001704415.2 Capra hircus
CCCTGTTTCCGCCTCCTAGCTCGAGAGGAGGAACCTTTCCCTGCGGTTCGGGAAAAAATTCCCGGCGTTCTCGTCTCATCTCAAGAGGAGGCACTCTCGCTCAGGAAAGGCGAGAGGAACTCAGGGTCGTGCCACCATTCCCAGAGTCCCCCAGTTGGTCTCAGACATTCCAGGGAAACCTGTTTTCCCTGCACTGCCTCGACTTCAAGTCGAGGATCGACTCACACCACGGTGGCCGTGGGACAGCCCTGTGGGAAAGCCTCGTGGGAAAGCCTCGAGGGGAACGCATCCCTTGATCCCCGAAGGGAAGCGTGACACTGCTGCTACACCGGGGAGGAAATCGCACGTGCATGCCCCACTCGAGACGAGGACTGACTCCCCTGGGGAGACTCCAGAAGTACCCCAAGATCCATGTCAGCACTGGAGAGGAATCCCCCAGGTTCCGGCACCGACTCCACACAAGGTCTTAGGCCCTGGCATTGACGGGAGAGAATGCCCAGAGGCCCGAGCAACTCGCATGGGGACTGACCTTTCCTGAGGCCACCAGAGCGGGTCCCTGAGGTCCCCGTCGTAAGTGGAGAGCACCTGCCGCAACTCGAGAAAATCCAGTAGGTTCTCCCCTCCAGACGAGATGAGGCCCATTTCCGCTGAGGCGTCTAGAGGCTAATCTCACCTAACCTCTGGAACTTCCAAAGGGTCCTTCACACCCTTGATGCAATTCAAGAAGTTCCCCGACATACCCGTCTCCTTCGAGAGGAAGCACTAGAGTCCCGCCCACATCCAGAGAAGCCCCGTTTCTGCCTCCTAGCTCAAGAGGAGCGATCCTTTCCCTGCGTGGTCGGGAAAGAATTCCCGGCGTTCCCGTCGCATCTCAAGAGGAGGCACTCTCCACAGGAAAGGCGAGAGGAACTCCAGGGTCGTGCCACCATTCCCAGAGTCCCCCAGATGTCTCAGTCCATTCCAGGGAAACCTGTTTTCCCTGCACACTGCTCGACTTTCAAACCCGAGGATCGACTCACACCACGGTGGCACGTGGGAAAGCCCTGTGGAAAAGCCTCGTGGGAAAGCCTCGTCGGAAAGCCTCGACTGAAAGCCTGATCCCTTGATCCACGCGAAGGGAAGCGTGACAATGCTGCTACAGCTCGGGAGGAAAGCGCACGTGCATGCCCCCGACTCGAGACGAGGACTGACTCCCCAGGGGATACTCCAGAAGTACCCCAAGATCCATGTCAGCACTGGAGAGGGATGCTGAGGTTCCGACACCTACTCCACACAAGATTTTAGGCCCGCGGCTTCGACGGGAGAGGAATCCCGAGAGGCCCCCGAGCAACTCGCATGTGGACTGGCCTTTCCTGAGGCCACCAGAGCGGGTCCCTGCGGTCCCCGTCGTAAGACGAGAGCACCTGCCGCAACTCGAGAAAATCCAGGAGGTTCTCCCCTCCAGGCGAGATGAGGCCCATTTCCTCTGAGGCGTCCCCAGGCTAATCACACCTAACCTCTGGAACTTCCAGAGGCTCCTTCACACCCTTGCTGCAACTCAAGAAGTTCCCGGACATACTCGTCTCCACTCGAGAGGAAGCACGAGAGTCCGCCCACATCCAGGAGCCCAGTTTCCGCCTCCTAGATCCAGAGGAGCGATCCTTTCCCTGCGTGGTCGGAAAGAATTCCCAGCGTTCACGCCGCATCTCAAGAGGAGGCGCTCTCCACAGGAAAGGCGAGAGGAACTCCAGGGTCGTTCCACCATTCCCAGAGTCCCCCAGATGTCTCAGTCCATTGCAGGGAAACCTGTTTTCTCTGCACTGCCTCGACTTTCAAGCCGAGGATCGACTTACACCACGGTGGCACGTGGGACAGCCCTGTGGGAAAGCTGGTGGGAAAGCCTCGTGGGAAAGCCTCGACCACAGATCCCTTGATCCATCCGAAGGGAAGCGTGACACTGCTGCTGCAGCTCGGGATGAAAGCGCACGTGCATGCCCCCACTCGAGACGAGGACTGACTCCACTGGGGAGACTCCAGAAGTACCCCAATATCCATGTCAGCACTGGAGAGGAATCCTCAGGTTCCGGCACCGACTCCACACAAGGTCTTAGGCCCCGGTATCGACGGGAGAGGAATCCCAAGAGGCCTGCGAGCAACTCGCATGGGGACTGGCCTTTCCTGAGGCCACCAGAGCGAGTCCCTGAGTCCCCGTCGTAAGTCGAGAGCACCTGCCGCAACTATAGAAAGTCCAGGAGGTTCTCCCCTTCAGGCGAGATGAGGCCCATTTCCGCTGAGGCGTCTCGAGGCTAATCACACCTAACCTCTGGAACTTCCAAGGCTCCTTCACACCCTTGCTGCAACTCAAGAAGTTCCCGGACATACCCGTCTCCACTCGAGAGGAAGCACGAGAGTGCCGCCCACATCCAGAGGAGCCCTGTTTCCGCCTCCTAGCTCGAGAGCAAGGATCCTTTCTCTGTGTCGGGAAAGAATTTCCGGCGTTCCCATAGCATCTCAAGAGGAGGCGCTGTCCACAGAAAAGGCGAGAGGAACTCCAGGGTCGTGCCGCCATTCCCTGAGTCCCCCAGATGTCTCAGTCCATTCCAGGGAATCCTGTTTTCCCTGCACTGCCTCTACTTTCAAGACGAGGATCGACTCACACCACGGTGGCACGTGGACAGCCCTGTGGGAAAGCCTCGTGGGAAAGCCTCAGATCACTTTTGATCCATGCGAAGGGAAGCGTGACACTTCTGCTACAGCTCGAGAGGAAAGCAAACGTGCATGCCCCACTCGAGACTAGGACAGACTCCCCTGGGGAGACTCCACAAGTACCCCAAGATTCATGTCAGCACTGGAGAGGAATCCTCAGGTTCCGGCACCGACTCCACACAAGGTCTTAGGCCCGGCATCGACGGGAGAGGAATCCCGAGAGACCCCCGAGCAACGAGCATGGGGGACTGGCCTTTCCTGAGGCCACCAGAGCGGGTCCCTGTGGTCCCCGTCGTAAGTCGAGAGCACCTGCCGCAACTCGAGAAAATCCAGGAGGTTCTCCCTCCAGGAGAGATGAGGCCCATTTCCTCTGAGGCGTCCCCAGGCTAATCACACCTAACCTCTGACATTTCCAAAACGTCCTTCACATCCTTACTGCAACTCAAGAAGTTCCCCGACATACCCGTCTCCTCTCTAGAGGAAGCACGAGAGTCCGCCCCCATCCAGAGGAGCCCCGTTTCCTCCTCCTAGCTCGAGAGAGGGATCCTTTCCCTGCGTGGTCGGGAGAGAATTACCGGCCTTCCCGTCGCATCTCAGGAGGGGGCGCTCTCGCCAGGAAAGGCGAGAGGAACTCCAGGGTCGTTCCACCATTCCCAGAGTCCCCCAGATGTCTCAGTCCATTCCAAGGAAGCCTGTTTTCCCGGCACTGCTCGACTTTCAAGCCGGGATCGACTCACACCACGGTGGCACATGGAGCCTCGTGGGAAAGCCTGGTGGGAAAGCTCGAGGGAAAGCCACAGATCCCTTGATCCATGCGAAGGGAAGGGTGACACTGCTGCTACAGCTCAGGAGGAAAGCGCACATGCATGTCCCCACTCGAGCGAGGACTGACTCCCCTGGGCAAACTCCAGAGGAACCCCACGATCCATGTCAGCAATGGAGAGTAATCCTCAGGTTCCGGCACCGACTTCACACAAGACCTTAGGCCCGGCTTCGACGGGAGAGAAATCCCGAGAGGCCCCCGAGCAACTCGCATGGGGACTGGCCTTTCCTGAGGCCACCAGAGCGGGTCCCTGAGGTCCCGGTCGAAAAGTTGAGAGCACGTGCCGCAACTCGAGAAAATCCAGGAGGTTCTCCCCTTCAGGCGAGATGAGGCCCATTTCCACTGAGGCGTCTCGAGGCTAATCACACCTAACCTGTGGAACTTCCAAAGGGAACTTTACACCCTGGCTGCAACTCAAGAAGTTCCCCGACATACCTGTCTCCACTCGAGAGGAAGCCGGAGAGTCCCGCCCACATCCAGAGGAGCCTCGTTTCCGCCTCCTAGCTCGAGAGGAGGGATCCTTTCCCGGCCTGGTCGGGAAAGAAATCCCGGCGTTCCCGTCGTATCTCAAGAGGGGGCGCTCCCAAAGAAAAGGCGAGAGGAACTCCAGGATCATGCCACCATTCCCCAGAGTCCCTCAGATGTCTCAGTCCATTCCAGGGAAATCTGTTTTCCCTGCACTAACCTCGACTTTCAAGCCGAGGATCGACTCACACTACGGTGACACGTGGGACAGCCCTGTGGAAAAAGCCTCGTGGGAAAGCCTCGAGGGAAAGCCACAGATCCCTTGATCCACGCGAAGGGAAGCGTGACACTGCTGCTCCAGCTCGGGAGGAAAGCGCACGTGCATGCCCCCACACGAGACGAGGACTGACTCCTCTGGGGAGACTCCAGAAGTACCCCAAGATCAATGTCAGCACTGGAGAGGAATCCTCAGGTTTCGGCCCTGACTCCACACAAGGTCTTAGGCCCGGCATCGACGGGAGAGGAATCCCGAGAGGCCCCGAGCAACTAGCAAGGGGACTGGCCTTTCCTGAGGCCACCAGAGCGGGTCCCTGAGGTCCCCGTCAGAAAGTCGAGAGCACCTGCCGCAACTCGAGAAAATCCAGGAGGTTCTCCCCTCCAGGCGAGATGAGGCCCATTTCCTCTGAGGTGTCCGAGGCTACTGACACCTAACCTCTGGAACTTCCAGAGGCTCCTTCACACCCTTGCTGCAACTCAAGAAGTTCCCGGACATACCCGTCTCCACTCGAGAGGAAGCACGAGAGTGCCGCCCACATCCAGAGGAGCCCTGTTTCCGCTCTCCTAGCTCGAGAGCAAGGATCCTTTCTCTGTGTCGTCCGGAAAGAATTTCCGGCGTTCCCATAGCATCTCAAGAGGAGGCGCTGTCCACAGAAAAGGCGAGAGGAACTCCAGGGTCGTGCCGCCATTCCCTGAGTCCCCCAGATGTCTCAGTCCATTCCAGGGAATCCTGTTTTCCCTGCACTGCCTCTACTTTCAAGACGAGGATCGACTCACACCACGGTGGCACGTGGGACAGCCCTGTGGGAAAGCCTCGTGGGAAAGCCTCAGATCACTTGATCCATGCGAAGGGAAGCGTGACACTTCTGCTACAGCTCGAGAGGAAAGCAAACGTGCATGCCCCCACTCGAGACTAGGACAGACTCCCCTGGGAGACTCCACAAGTACCCCAAGATTCATGTCAGCACTGGAGAGGAATCCTCAGGTTCCGGCACCGACTCCACACAAGGTCTTAGGCCCCGGCATCGACGGGAGAGGAATCCGAGAGACCCCGAGCAACGCGCATGGGGACTGGCCTTTCCTGAGGCCACCAGAGTGGGTCCCTGTGGTCCCGTCGTAAGTCGAGAGCACCTGCCGCAACTCGAGAAAATCCAGGAGGTTCTCCCCTCCAGGAGAGATGAGGCCCATTTCCTCTGAGGCGTCCCCAGGCTAATCACACCTAACCTCTGACATTTCCAAAACGTCCTTCACATCCTTACTGCAACTCAAGAAGTTCCCCGACATACCCGTCTCCTCTCTAGAGGAAGCACGAGAGTCCCGCCCCCATCCAGAGGAGCCCCGTTTCCTCCTCCTAGCTCGAGAGGAGGGATCCTTTCCCTGCGTGGTCGGGAGAGAATTACCGGCCTTCCCGTCGCATCTCAGGAGGGGGCGCTCTCGCCAGGAAAGGCGAGAGGAACTCCAGGGTCGTTCCACCATTCCAGAGTCCCCCAGATGTCTCAGTCCATTCCAAGGAAGCCTGTTTTCCCGGCACTGCCTCGACTTTCAAGCGGGGATCGACTCACACCACGGTGGCACATGGGACAGCCCTGTGGGAAAAGCCTCGTGGGAAAGCCTGGTGGGAAGCCTCGAGGGAAAGCCACAGATCCCTTGATCCATGCGAAGGGAAGGGTGACACTGCTGCTACAGTCAGGAGAAAGCGCACATGCATGTCCCCACTCGAGCCGAGGACTGACTCCCCTGGGGCAAACTCCAGAGAACCACGATCCATGTCAGCAATGGAGAGTAATCCTCAGGTTCCGGCACCGACTTCACACAAGACCTTAGGCCCCGGCTTCGACGGGAGAGAAATCCCCGAGAGGCCCCGAGCAACTCGCATGGGGACTGGCCTTTCCTGAGGCCACCAGAGCGGGTCCCTGAGGTCCGGTCGAAAGTTGAGAGCACGTGCCGCAACTCGAGAAAATCCAGGAGGTTCTCCCCTTCCAGGCGAGATGAGGCCCATTTCCACTGAGGCGTCTCGAGGCTAATCACACCTAACCTGTGGAACTTCCAAAAGGGGAACTTTACACCCTGGCTGCAACTCAAGAAGTTCCCCGACATACCTGTCTCCACTCGAGAGGAAGCCGAGAGTCCCGCCCATCCAGAGGAGCCCGTTTCGCCTCCTAGCTCGAGAGGAGGGATCCTTTCCGGCTGGTGGGAAGAAATCCCGGCGTTCCCGTCGTATCTCAAGAGGGGGCGCTCCCCAAGAAAAGGCGAGA
>NW_017202029.1:0-6504 GCF_001704415.2 Capra hircus
ATGAGGTCCCCCGGCCCAAGATTATAGACTAAAAAAGTCGAGAGCACCTGCCGCAACTCGAGAAAATCCAGGAGGTTCTCCCCTCCAGGCGAGATGAGGCCCATTTCCGCTGAGGCGTCTCGAGGCTAATCACACCTAACCTCTGAAACTTCTGAAGGGTCTTCACACCTTGCTGCAACTCAAGAAGTTCCTCGACATACCCGTCTCCACCTGAGAGGAACAAGAGAGTCCCGCCAGACATCCAGAGGTGCCCCGATTCCGCCTCCTAGCTCGAGAGGAGGGATCCTTTCCCTGCGTGGTCGGGAAAGAATTCCCTGCGTTCCCGTCGCATCTCAAGAGGACGCGTTCTCCACAGGAAAGGCGAGAGGAACTCCAGGGTCTTGTCAGCAATCCAGAGTCCCCCGGATGTCTCAGTCCATTCCCGGGAAACCTGTTTACCCTGCACTGTTTCGACTTTCAAGCCGAGGATCGAGTCACACTATGGTGGCACGTGACAGCCCTGTGAGAAAGCCCCGTGTGAAAGCCTCGTGGAAAGCCTCGAGGAAAAGCCACAGATCCCTTCCACCGAAGGGAAAAGTGACACTGCTGCTACAGCTCGAGAGGAAAGCGCACGTGCATGCCCCCAATCGAGACGAGGACTGACTGCCCTGGGGAGACTCCAGAAGTACCCCAAGATCCATGTCAGCACTTTAGAGGAATGCTCAGATTCCGGCACCGACTCCACACAAGGTCTTATGCCAGGGTCCAGCCCGGTGGATCCAGGGAATTCGAAGGGTGGACGGCGTTGACGTGGAAAGACTTGTTTATTTATTAATGTAAGATTAGATTAGGAAACTATAGTGTAGTAAGAAGATTAAGTGGAGGAAGAGGGCTGAATAGCTTGGATTACGCGGAAGGCCAATAAAATTCCAGACAAGTAATTTGCACCATCTACGTTGGGCCACCGGCGCCCGCTTGAATATCTAAGGGTGCCTCGCCTTAAGCTCCCTTTCGTGCGGGTCTTAACAGACAGGTCAAGTAAGTAGACCTGGCGAGCCTCCGCGCTCCAGGTGGAGATTCAGCCTGAAGTTAAAGTAAAGAGCAGAGAGAAGGAAAGGTAGAGAAGAAGAAAGAGAGAGAAAGACACGGGGGGAGCCAAGTCCCAAGAAACCAGGCTGAGAGACTAGTTCGAGAAGCTGGTCTGAGAAACTGGCCCCTGGCCCCTGGCCTCCTCCTTTATTGTTCAGAAGGCCTTTTATACTTTTGATAAACATGGATTTCAATGGACAACACAAAATTATGTAGCGTTCGCAACCCAGATTCTTTCTGTATATTATTTTGTACACAAAGGTCTCAGGTGATTTACATTATCTTCTGGCCAAGAGGTTGTTAAAACTTTTTGGCTCTCTTCCTTAATGAATGTTAATTTAGTTTCCCCTGAAGTGTTTTTTCTTTAATCTGTATCTCCTTAAAGCATTAAAGTTACATCGCTATAGAACAAAGGTGCAGTGGGTTATAACAAACAAGGTACTTAACTCAAAGATCTAATGTTGCTAATACCAGGTCTACTACTTGTTTTTCTATATACCAACTATATCTAAAAATAAAGGATATGAAAATTTGGCAGCAAGCATTGACCCAAAAAATGAAACTTTTAATCAGTCCTATTCTAAAGATTTTGACTCCTCGGAAGCTCCTGCATTCCTAGGATGTTTTAAGGTTCCTGAGCCTCCTGCGGTCAGGAGGCCTCAAACAATCACAAGCGCAGCTGTACGAGTCCTACAGGCAGGCTAGAAAGCCATGAGAGGGTTTTTGGATTGAAACACTCTTTCAAATGCAGAAGACTAACGCCCTGAATGGACTTTTTCCAGAAAATGTCAGAAGAGTGAAAAAGCAGAGCACAAAAACCGGCAGATTTTTGTTGGGGTACATGCTTAAAAATTTCCAGAGGGTCCCTGAAGTCTGAGCACGCCTTGCGTATGTCAGCTTCCTTCCTCATAACCTTGTCACGGGAGGGCTTCCTCACACTGGCTCCCGAAGTCTTAGGCCCCGGCATCGACGGGAGAGGAATCCCGAGAGGCCCCGAGCAAATCGCATGGAGACTGGCCTTTCCTGAGGCCACCAGAGCGGGTCCCTGAGGTCCCCGTCGTAAGTCGAGAGCACCTGCTGCAACTCGAGAAAATCCAGGAGGTTCTCCCCTCCAGGCGAGATGAGGCCCATTTTCGCTGAGGTGTCTCGAGGCTAATCACACCTAAACTCTCGAACGTCCAAAGGGTCTTTCACACCATTGCTGCAACTCAAAGAGGTCCCCTACATACCCGTCTCCACTCGAGAGAAGCACGAGAGTCCCGCCCACATCCAGAGGAGACCCGTTTCCGCCTCCTAGCTCGAGAGGAGGGATCCGTTCCCTGCCTGGTCGGGAAAGAATCCCAGTGTTCCATCGCATCTCAAGAGGAGGCGCTCTCCACAGGAAAGGCGAGAGGAACTCTAAGGTCGTGCCACCATTCACAGAGTCCCCAGATGACTAAGTCCATTCCAGGGAAACCTGTTTTCCCTGCACTGCCTCGACTTTCAAGCGGAGGATCAACTCACACCACGGTGGCACGTGGGACAGCCCTGTGGGAAAGCCTCGTGGGAAAGCCTCAAGGGAAAGCCTTGAGGTAAAGTCACAGATTCCTTGATCAACGCGAAGGGAAGCGTGACACTGCTGCTACAGCTCAGGAGGAAAGCGCACGTGCATGCCCCAACTCGAGACGAGGACTGACTCCCCTGGGGAGACTCCAGAAGTACCCCAAATCCATGTCAGCACAGGAGAGGAATCCTCAGGTTCCGGCACCGACTCCACACAAAGATCTTAGGCCCCGGCATCGACGGGAGAGGAATCCCGAGACGCCCCCGAGCAACTCGCATGGGGACTGGCCTTTCCTGAGGCCACCAGAGCGGGTCCCTGAGGTCCCCGTCGTAAGTCGAGAGCACCTGCCGCAACTCGAGAAAATCCAGGAGGTTCTCCCCTCCAGGCGAGATGAGGCCCATTTCCGTTGAGGCGTCTCAAGGCTAATCACACCTAACCTCTGGAACTTCCAAAGGGTCCTTCACACCCTTGCTGCAACTCAAGAAGTTCCCGACATACCCGTCTACACTCGAGAGGAATCACGAGAGTCCCGCCCACATCCAGAGGAGCCCCGTTTCCGCCTCCTAGCTCGAGAGGAGGGATCCATTCCCTGCCTGGTCGAGAAAGAATTCCCAGTGTTCCGTCGCATCTCAAGAGGAAGCGCTCTCTCACAGGAAAGGCGAGAGGAACTCTAAGGTCGTGCAACCATTCACAGAGTCCCCCAGTTGACTCAGTCCATTCCAGGGAAACCTGTTTTCCCCTGCACTGTCTCGACTTTCAAGCGGAGGATCAGCTCACACCACTGTGGCACGTGGGACAGCCCTTTGGGAAAGCCTCGTGGAAAAGCCTCGTGGGAAAGCCTCGAGGTAAAGTCACAGATTCCTTGATCCACGCGCGAAGGGAAGTGTGACACTGCTGCTACAGCTCAGGAGGAAAGCGCACGTGCATGCCCCAACTCGAGACGAGGACTGACTCCCCTGGGGAGACTCCAGAAGTACCCCAAGGTCCATGTCAGCACTGGAGAGGAATCCTCAGGTTCCCGGCACCGACTCCACACACAGGTCTTAGGCCCCGGCATCGACGAGAGAGAAATACCGAGAGGCTCCCGAATTACTCCCATGGGGACTGGCCTTTCCTGAGGGCACCAGAGCGGGTCCCTGAGGTCCCGTTGTAAGTCGAGAGCACCTGCCGCAACTCGAGAAAATCCAGGAGGTTCTCCCCTCCAGGCGAGATGATGCCCATTTCCGCTGAGACGTCTCGAGGCTAATCACACCTAACCTCGGGAACTTCCAAAGGGTCCTTCCACCATTGCTGCAATTCAAGATGTTCCCCGACATACCCGTCTCTGCTCGAGAGGAAGCACGAGAGTCCCGCCCACATCCAGAGGAGCCCCGTTTCCGACTCCAGGCTCGAGAGGTGGGATCCTTTCCCTGCGTGGTCAGAAAAGAATTCCGTCGTTCCCGTCGAAACTCAACTGGAGGCGCTCTCCACAGGAAAGGCGAAAGGAACCCCAGGGTCGTGCCACCATTCCCAGAGTCCCCCAATGTCTCAATCCATTCCAGGGAAATCTGCTTTCCCTGCACTGCCTGGACTTTCAAGCCGAGGATCGACTCACACCACGGTGGCACGTGGGACAGCCCTTGCGAAAGCCTCCTGGGAAAGCCTCGAGGGAAAGCCACAGATCCCTTAATCCAAGTGAGTGTTAACAGGAGGTTTTCACCTCCTAGCGAATTCAGATTTGGGCCCTGACTCAACACAAGGTCTTAGGCCTCGGCTTCGTCTGGTGAGTAATCCCGAAATTCAGCTGATGTGTAAGGGTCCCTCATTCCCCGCAAAGATGCGGAAAAATGGAACATCTAAATGTGAGTGAGACCCTAGCTTTTGCTCCCGAGTGGAGACGTTCCTGTGGGAAATTCTTGAGTTGTACAAGGGTTTGAAAGAGTCTTTGGAAATTCCAGATATTAGGTGTGATTAGCGTCGAGACGCCTCAGCGGAAAAGGGCCTCATCTCGCCTGGAGGGGAGATCCTCCTGGATTTTGTTGAGTTGAGAGAGGTGCTCTCGAGTTATGAGTGGGACATCAGGGACGAGATCTGTTGGCTCAATAAAGTCCAGTCCTCATGCAAGTTGCTAGGAGGCCTCTCGGGATTCGTCTCCCATCTATACCAGGGCCTAAGACCTTGTGTGGGGTCGGGGTCGGAACCTGAGGATTCGTCTCCAGTGCTGACATGGATCTTGGGGTACTTCTGGAGTCTCCCCAGGGGAGTCAGTCCTCGTCTCGAGTGGGAGAATGCACGTGCGCCTTCCTCCCAAGCTGTAGCAGCAGTGTCACGCTTCCCCTCACGTGAATCAAGGGATCTGTGGCTTTCCCTCGAGGCTTTCCCACGAGGCTTTCCCATGAGGCTTTCCCACAAGGCTTTTCCACAGGGCTGTCCCACGTGCCACCGTGGTGGCAGTCGATCCTCGAAGTGAAACTCGAGGCAGTGCAGGGCAAACAGGTTCCTCTGGAATGGACTGAGACATCTGGGGGACTCAGGGAATGGTGGCACGACCCTGGAGTTCCTCTCGCCCTTCCTGTGGAGAGCACCTTCTCTTGAGACGTGATGGGAACGCCGGGTATTCTTTCCCGACAAAGTAGGGAAAGGATCCCTCATCTCAAGCTCAGGGTGGAAACGGAGCTCCTCTGCCTGTGGGCGGGCCCCTCCTGCTTCCTCTCGAGTGGAGACGGGTATGTCGGGGAACTTCTTGAGTTGCAGCAAGGGTGTGAAGGACCCTTTGGAAGTTCCAGAGGTGAGGTGTGATTAGGTTCTAGCCCCCCTCAGCGGAAATGGGCCTCATCTCGCCTGGAGGGGAGAACGTCCTGGATTTTCTCGAGTTGCGGCAGGTGCTCTCGACTTACGACGGGGACCTCAGGGACCCGCTCTGGTGGCCTCAGGAAAGGCCAGTCCCCATGCGAGTTGTTAGGGGACCTCTCGTGATTCCTCTCCCATCGATGCTGGGGCCTAAGACTTGTGTGGATTCGGGGCCAGCACCTGAGGATTCCTCTGCAGTGCTGACGTGGATCTTGGGGTACTTCTGGAGTTACTCCAGGGGAGTCAGTCTCGTCGCCAGTGGGGTCATGCACGAGCTCTTTCCTCCCTAGTTGTAGCCGCAGTGTCACGCTTCCCTTCGCGTGGATCAAGGGATATGTGTCTTTCCCTCGAGGCTTTCCACGAGGCTTTCCCACAGGACTGTCCCACGTGCCAACCGTGGTGTGAGTCGATCCTCGGCGTGAAAGTCGAGGCAGTGCAGGGAAAACAGGTTCCTCTGGTTTGGACTGATGCTGGGGAGCAAGTGTGAGGACTCCCGGCCGTGATAAGGTCATGAGGAAGGAAGCTGACATACGCAAGGTGTGTTCAGACTTCAGGGACCCCTCTGCAAATTCTACGGCATGTACCCAACAAAATCTGCCGGCTTTTGTGCTCTGCCTTTCCACTCTTCTCACATTTTCTGGAAAAAGTCAATTCAGGGCTTTAGTCTTCTGCATTTGAAAGAGTGTTTCAATCCAAAAATCCCCTGATGGCTTTCTAGCCTGCTGCAGGACTCGAACTGCTGAGCATGTGATTGTTTGAGGCCTCCTGACCGCAGGAGGCACAGGAAGCTTAAAGCATCCTAGGAATGTAGGGGCATCCGAGGAGTCAAAATCTTTAGAATAGGACTGATTAAAAGTTTCATTTGTTGGGTCAATGCTTGCTGGCTAATTTTCATATCCTTTATTTTTAGATATAGTTGGTATATTAAAAAACAAGTAGCAGACCGGTTATTAGCAACATTTAGATCTTGGAGTTAAGTACCTTCTTTGTTATAACCCACTGCACATTTGTTCTATAGAGATGTAACTTTAATGCTTTAAGGAGATGCAGTTTAAAGAAGAAAA